>NC_134487.1:41082070-41204570 GCF_040206685.1 Ascaphus truei | reverse complement strand
TTTAATGCTTATTTAAATACTTCTTTCTTTTATGTACTATTTCGTCCATATACATAGGGGGCTATGCACTAAGCTCAATGGGTTTGTGTTCTGATGTTCAAAAAAACACGTCCGTTAAAAAGTGAGGCCGGGGACGCGATTCACTAAGGCCTTGAGCCCATTTTTTAACGTACATGCTCAAAACACCCACAGCGTACGTGTTGCTTTTTTCCCCCTGCTAGCGTTCTTAACCTTCACGTACGCTAAATAAATACATTTGAATAATAGTGTACATGAGCAGAGGGTCTCCAGAGCTTAACAGCATTGGTTTCAGGTCCGAGGACCCCCTACTTCAGGAGATACAGGCACCGTTATGGGGTGCCGTTATCCCTGCAGAATTTCAATGTCACAGTGACGTGAGACGGACGCTTGAAAGTGCAGGGGATACCGGGCACTGTATCTCCTGAAGTAGGGGGTCCTCGGACCTGAAACCAATGAGGTTCAGCTCCGGAGACCCCCTGCACATCTACACTATGAAACACATGTACATTAAAAAAATATTTAACAAACATCAATACACGACCCCCCCCCCTCCGCCCTAACACATACAGTACAATAATGTGCAAAATTACTATTATCCAGATATGGATAATAGATTATTTGCCCATTATTAAACACTGCATTAGCATGCCTAAATAAAGTAAATAAAAACAGTAGCCAGCTAATCCAATGAATGCAAGCAGTAACAACATCAACAATTAATTAATTAAACCGTTAACCAATGAAACCAATTAATTCCTAAACCAACTCAAAATGAATAGTAACACTAACCAATCAAACCAATGAATTACTACAAAAGTGGTACAGATTAATATATTATCAGTCAATGTGCCTCCCCCCAAAAATCAAAAAACACATCCAATGAAGAAACCTGTAAAAAGAGATATTTACAAACATTCAATATATTACTTACCATTAGAAGCGGTGGCTCTCCGACTCCCGGGGTAACAGGAAGCTCACGTACCTTGAAGGCCTCGAACAGCATCCGATGCCATCCGCCATGAAGATCCGGATCAGGTACCCAAATCTTCTTTTTTCTTTCTTTAATCACCTTCTTCTATCTTCATCTGTCAATCCAAAAAACCCCCATGGTAAATCCCAACCGATGTTGTCTCGTCTTCTTGGGCTCAAATGAGGCGTCACGGCCTTTAATAGCGCTTGTGACGTCACATTTAGCCTCAAAATGGTTAACAGCCACCTGATTGGCTGTTCCAACCATGTTCCGACTTAAATTTTTTTTTTACATGACGTCACTTAAAGGGAATGATGCCAGCCAATCAGAATGGCTGTGCTTCATTTGCCTTTAAGATGACGTCACGAAGCCGGCGTCACATGGTATTTCAGCCAATCAGATCGTGGGAACCAATTCCACACTCTGATTGGCTGAAATACCATGTGACGCCGGCCATCTTGGATTTAGTGAAGTCATCTTAAAGGCAAATGAAGCACAGCCATTCTGATTGGCTGGCATCGTGATCATGTAAAAAAAAAAAATTAAAGTCGGAACATGGTTTGAACAGCCAATCAGGTGGCTGTTAACCATTTTGAGGCTAAATGTGATGTCACAAGTCCTGTTTAAGGCCGTGTCGCCTCATTTGAGCCCAAGAAGACGACAAGACAACATCGGTTGGGATTTACCATGGGGTTTTTTTTTGGATTGACAGATGAAGATAGAAGATAAAGAAGATCAAGAAATAGTGACAGATGAAGATAGAAGAAGGTGATTAAAGAAAGAAAAAAGAAGATTTGGGTACCTGATCCGGATCTTCATGGCGGATGGCATCGGATGCTGTTGGAGGCCTTCAAGGTACGTGAGCTTCCTGTTACCCCGGGAGTCGGAGGGCCACCGCTTCTAATGGTAAGTAATATATTGAATGTTTGTAAATGTCTCTTTTTACAGGTTTCTTCATTGGATGTGTTTTTTGATTTTTTGGGGGAGGCACATTGACTGATAATATATTAATCGGTACCACTTTAGGGTACATATTAATACATTATTATGACAATATTTGGGGGGCATTTGTGGCTTGGTATTGCTGTTGGTTTTTATCATTTCAGTTTCTTATGTGGATGTGATTGTTTGTTTTTTTCCTGCTTAATGCTAATAAAATGTTTGTGATTGGTGTTCATTTGTAGTTAATGTTGTATTATGTTAGCTAATGCGTTTTATGGTCATTTCAGATATTGTTTGAATTTATTTCTTTGTCTTTTAATGTTTACATTCATTAATGTTGTAATAATTCATTGGTTTGATTGGTTAGTTTTACTATTCATTTTGAGTTGGTTTAGGAATTAATTGGTTTCATTGGTTAATGGTTTAATTAACTCATTGTTGATGTTGTTACTGCTTGTATTCATTGGATTAGCTGGCTACTGTTTTTATTTAGGTATACTAATGCAGTGTTTAATAATGGGCAAATAATCTATTATCCATATCTGGATAATCGTTATTTTGCACATTATTGTACTGTATGTGTTAGGGGGGTGTATTTAGTTAGAAATAATGTTTAGTATTTTTGTAGGCACAACATTGGTACTGCAGGCCCGCGGGGACCCCGGGACGGCCGCGGGGTCAGCCGGGGACACCCGCGCGACCCCCGGCCTCCCTCGGGGACCCCCGCGGGGTCATCCGGGGACATCCGCCGGCCTGTTGTATGGGTGTTGCGCATGCAAAAATGTAAAGCAAGAAATTTTTCAAAGTCCAGCTTTTTTTGCATCTACCTTAAGCTGACGTGTTCTGTTGAACGCAACTTTCGCGTGCGCTAAGGTTACGTAGCTTAGTGCATCCCGCTTAAGGGCAGAATTTAACGCAAACAGGGTAACGAACGAGCAAAGTTGGACTTAGAAAAATTTCCTGAAAAAGTCAGTTTTAGAGCGCAAAGTGCCTGTTTGCGTGGCTTAGTGCATCGTGTTCAGCGCAACATCACGTTCTAAGAGCACTTTACGCTCTAAAAACGACTTAACGGATCTTAGTGCATGACCCCCTTAGTCCCAAATTAATATTTAAGATACATTATAGTTTCATTGGGAAATCAATATTGGCTTACAGCCTCACATAGAGCCTTTTAGTGATACTGTAACTAACTAGTGATAACTATCAAAATCTAGCAACTATCCTGTTCCAATTACATTTATATCATATGATATTTCAAGTTATACAACGTTCTCTCTGCAGTCAGCCTAGGGTAGGCAGTAAAGTTGTTCCATGAAAGTGATCAGAAAATAAAGGCTGAAATATTAACATTCTAATTGCCACACGTCTGTTACCAAAGGAATAACATTCCCCTGTTGTATATCTTGAAATATCATATGATATAAATATAATTGGAACAGGATGGTTGATAGATTTTGATAGTTATAATAGTATCACTAAAAGGCTCTATATGAGGCTGTAACTAGATGCGGTCACTGAACCGCGCCTTTAGCCATAAAAACACGCTTGAGTGTGCCTATAACTAGAGCAACAATATCCGCAGAAAGCTTTAAACATCGTAACTGTTACCTGTTTTGACGAGGCAGGAATAATACTCTTCACTGTTCAGGACTATAGTGTTATATGAAATATACTGGAATATGAATGCCAATATAAGCCCAGCTACTTTAAAAGCGCATGGCCCCACAACACTAGAAGGTTAAGTGGTGGTTACGTTATGTAAGCATGCTTAATCCAGCATCCTTTTTTTTATATATTAAGTTTTATGTACTGTATACCGTGAAATGTGGCTCTTTCACTGTATAGTGATTTTTTGCAAAGAGATAACATTTATTCTCTCTGGGTTTAAGTAAATAAACATTAACATCAAAAATTGATGTAATAAAGGTACAAACTATTGAGCCAATATTGATTACCCAATGAAACTATATCATATCGAAAATATTCATTTGGGACTACGTATATGGACAAAATAGTACATAAAATAAAGAAGTATTTAAATATGCGTTAAAATATATGCTATGCTTTTATATATGTATGTGGTCTAAGGGATTGGTCACGGATATTAATACCAAACCCTTCTGTATAAAACTATTTTAGATTATTTACCATGAAAAGGGTTTTAAATTTGTTCATTTCAACATTACAAATTGCTGTGAGTGCATTCACTAGGGAACTTTCTGTTTGTGTGTTTTTTTGTGGCTGCATTAATAGAATAATATACTTAACCCATTTGTCTCTGCGCATTTGATATATTTAGCATACATACATTTACAGGCATACCCCGCTTTAAGTACTCTCACTTTAAGTACACTCGCGAGTAAGTACATATCGCCCAATAGGCAAACGGCAGCTCGCGCATGCACCTGTCAGCACGTCCTGAACAGAAATACTGGCTCCCTACCTGTACCGAAGCTGTGCACAAGCAGGGAGACTATAGCTGTTACAAATGCGTTATTTACATCAGTTATGCACGTATATAACGATTGCAGTACAGTACAGTACATGCATCGATAAGTGGGAAAAGGTAGTGCTTCACTTTAAGTACATTTTCGCTTTACATACATGCTCCGGTCCCATTGCGTACGTTAATGCGGGGTATGCCTGTATACCTATATACACACACGCACATAGCGACAGAGAGATGTGTGTGTGTGTATATACATATATATACATATACGGTATATATATATTTATATATATATATATATATATATATATATACATATATATATATATATGTATATATATATGTAACAATGGGTGGGGGAGTGGGGAAAGTGGATGGACTGGGCGCTTCCCAAATAGTGTTAAATTAGTGTAATTAGTGACACACCTTAAGTACACAGAATAAACCTTACACCACAAAGTGATTAGTAAAATATAGTGTACAAGAGCAGCTCAATTTCCTCTGGTGGGACAGTTCCAAGTCCCAGGATGTAGAATTTTCTTTTCTTGGGGTTGAGGAGGAGCGCAGGATAAACTCGTGATATGCAAAAAATAAAAATATATATAGTGCAGATGGTAAATCACTGCTAAAAAGATAATCAATATAAGAAATGAACTCACAAAAATCGTATTATGTTACTGCATGTCAGAGATCCATCTCTCTCTGACTGGAGCCCTTTGTATAGCTGGGTCAGGATACCTCTCAGTGGAGTGGATGATATGTAAGTGAAAGAAACCACAAATAGTGCATACTGTATAAACTATAAATATGTATTAGTCACAAATGTTCAGGAAACTCACATTTTCCATAAATAAGATGGGTGGTGGAGAGAACCGCCGATAGAAGGGTGGTGAAATGTGAAGCTGCTGCCCGGTGCTTCACTTGCACCTCACAGTGTAGTTCCGCATCAGTCTCTGCCGTCGCGTCACTTCCGGTTTCGCGTCACGGGTGAGGGCGGGAAGCCAAAATGGGTCTGATGTCAGCAGTAGATTGCCAGTCCTTCAGTGTGCAAATTCTCTCCAGAAACTCAAACTCTACGCGTTTCGCACACTGCTTTGTCACTTTTTGGTTTTTGAGGCAAAAGTGACACTGTGTGCTCATTTGCATGTCATTTCCCAGAATCCCTTGCTGCAGTGGAAGTGCTGTATGCTGGGTGATAATGGGGAAAGGCGGGGTTGCAGACCTGCCTAAGACATGCAAATGAGCATACAGTTGTATTTGCATATATATATATATATATATATATATATATATATTTATATATATATATATATATATATATATATATATATATATATATGTGTATATGTATATATGTGTATATGTGTATATATATATATATGTATATATATTGCAGTTAGAGAGAAACATGGAAGGGGTTTGTCTTCCTCGGCTGTTCCATTTTGTGAGTTGTCACTTTGGGCTGTCTATGTATCAAGAGATGTGTGTCATGAAGCAGAGGCATAAAAAAAAATAGCATTTTATTCTCTCTGAAACATGACATAAGTGTATTTTTACTGCGCTAGTAATATGAGCTAAAGAAAAGATGTATGCCTGCCACCTTTAAAGTGACGGAGAAAATCAACGTAGAAAAATTGCAAGAAAAATAATGTAAGCCGCACATTTCGAATATATACACCTGTGCTAATAATGCAGATGTAACTCCGCCCTTACTCCTCCCACTTGCTCTAGAAATCACTCATATCATCGCTGGCAGACGCAGCCGTACCCAACAATGGCGCAACTTTGTGATGGAATTTGCCCTTTGAAACAGAAAGGATCCCTCTGTGTTCAACAACTCAGTGGTTTGCACAGTCAGTCGTTTCTCTAGCCCTCCCTTTATTTTTATTGGCTCTCTGATGGTTGGATTAGATTAAATAAACCAATTATCTTACTATATTGTTTACAGAATGATGTTTTTTCTCCCACTACATGAGAATTACCTGGTCACTGCACATTTCATTGATTTTTTTCTTGTGGCTAATACCTTCAAGCTGCAGAACAAGCAATATCCTACGTGTGTTTTTTTTTTTTATAAATCAGTTCTGTACTATGAGAAAATACTTGTAGCATTTAAAGAAACAAAAAAAAACAATTCTGAATGAGATTTAATGTATTATAATGTAACAGTCATTTTTTTGTTTTTAAAACCATTTACAAAGTCGCATCCCCTTCCTCTTCTGAAACAGGCTCTGGCACACCCCTTTTTTTAACCCTGCCCTCTCTCTAGCAGTGCACCAATTGTATCTAGTGACTACCTGGTAACATGATCTTCCCAAACAGAACTTTGCATCTTTGGGCCTCTTCTGCTGCACTGACAGCCATTTAGTGAACCCCCGAGCCGAATCTTCACCGATCGATCACAGGAGAAGGAATCGATCGGCAACTTAGCTAATTACTTATCATTGTGTGGATTGTATTGATGCACATATTAAAGGCGGAAAAAAAAGCAGCTTGGACGGCTACTTTAAATCGCTTTATTAAAAACAGTGCGGTGTAGTTTCTTTAGAACTGTGAAAGAATGTAATGTTACAAAATGTATAATGTAATTTTTTTTTTTACAGACAATTATTGCGGCTGGTGTGTCATATGGTTTCAATTTCAAAGAGCTATATAACGTCAATACTGTAGGAACAATCCAAAAAGGGTAAGAACCACACTGTTTTTCAAGAATCTGAAAGTTTTTTTGTAACACGCATTTATACCTATATCTATATATCTGTATATATATCTACTGTATATCAAATATTTTACTAGGAAAATAGACACTGTATTACTGTACCTCTCTTTTTCTAGTATTAATGTGTCTGTTTTTAACTGTACCTGAAACCATGGGGCTCCTGGGGTTTTATCCATGGTCTTCAGACCTCTGGGGACCAGCATGTTCTCAAAGTATTTAATTTCTTCTGAGCACAGCAGAATAAGGCTGAGGCCCCGGTATCTCCGCTGCAACGCGCGCCCGCGAGATTGGCGGCGCGTGCAGCCAATTACCTGGTCTGCAGCTCACTGCAGGAAGAGAGACCGGGGGGGCGTGGCGGGGGAGTGACGGGGTGCGGCCATGACGTCACCCGGCAGGTTCGCCCTCATTGGCTGAACCGCCGGGGGGCGTGCCGTATCGCTCGATGCGAGTCCTGCTCTCAATTCTATTGAGAGCAGGAGCAACTCTCGCCCCAGCGCTGCGGCCCCCCCTCGCAGCAGGCCCGGCGCCATTGAGGGGAGGGCTCTCATCCGTGCAGCGTCCGCCACAGCGGACGCTGTAGTAGGCAGCGGGGTAAAGGCCTAAAACTGCAAATCTAGCTACAGTCACCAATAGAAAGTGGCAATGTCATATCTTGATGATGTTGCAGTTGTATCTTGACCGGTGAAGCATGTCAGACATTTTGTGGGATAACTGCAAAGATCTTGGGAACCTGGGTGCCCCTGGTTAGCGGCTTGGTTTAAAACAAAAAAAAAGAACACCCTGACTGTTTGCTTTAAAAGAATAAATTGCATAGATTTAAAAAAAAAATTGATTTGGAGTTAACGGACTATCGAAAAGGAAAGAAATGCCTGAAAGTGATAACGTTTTAAGACCTTCTTTCATCCTTTAAAGGAGCAATCCAACCGTGCGATTTTTGTTTGCGATTTTTTTTAAACATAGGATTAAATCAGGGGGTCCCCGGAGCTGAACCTCCAGGCACTCCCTGTTCCAGAGCTATAGACCTCCAAAGGGGGTTCCGGTATCTCCTGCCATTTTAAAGCTCCCGTGTCACATGGGACAATAGGAGGCCGCACCGGATGACGTCACGGCTTCCTATTGGTCCGCAGGGCATGTGAGCTTTGAAGAGCGGCCATGGCGTGATATCTGCTCGCAGAACGGCTTCCAGCACCCCCTTGGATTGACTCTCTTTCAAGGAAAATTGGTTTTAGGAGGAGATTTACTAAGCTCTGAAATGGTACATCATACCACAATCTGGTGTTAACTGCCATTTGCTTGGTATGAATGGTAGTGAACACCAAAACAGGGCAAGATACTCCCCTTCAGTGCTTATTGATTCTCCCCATACAATAAACACAGTATTGTATTTGTTTTATTTTATTCACCTTAATATGTCACTAATCACATAACTGTGGTGTAGATTTAAACTTCCTACATTGTAACAGAAAGTTATATAAACCTAATACTTACATGTATGTATGTATGTCTTTATTTATATAGCGCCATTAGTGTACATACATGTTACTCATTCATAGCAGTCTGTGGTTTTTAGTGACACTAAATATAATTTTTCCTCTGCACAGATACCAACCCCCTATGGCACCGAGCATTTCAGTTTTTCAAGCCTGTATACCCAATGCCTTCTCTATTGCCATTGTTGGGTTTGCTGTTGCTTTTTCTGTTGCTAAAGTTTATTCAATCAAGCATAATTATAATATTAATGGCAACCAGGTAAGCTACCTATTTATTTTTACTAAACAAAAGTTGAGCAAAAGTTTGAGACTTTGTCACTGTCAATTATTGATACAATTGGATTGACACGCTTCTTCTATTAAAAAAAGCACCCTAACAGTCTCTAAAAAAAGTAAATATAACAGACATACTGTAGCAATGTGACATTTGTATACCTGCTCACCAACTCAACATAAACAGTGTGATAATGATGAAACCTCCCCAGCCAAATGCTGCTTCCTGGGCTTATAAATAGCCAGCTTGGCTAATGTCAGGAGTTTGAAGCGTTAATTAATTTTTTCCCAGTGTCCTGCAGTGGATTTGTCACATTGATCTCTTGTGCAAGATGTTGCATGCAATGAGAAATAGAGACAAACATAGATCAACACCTCAAATCAAAATACTTGTGTTGAAATACAATATAGTGCGCTTGTCTGTATGTGTAAATTCTTAATAGAACAGGTGCTTATTGAAAGAGTGCTTGCACTGGTGAAAAAATGTGAACAATTGAAAAGCAGTGGCAATGTTCTCAATGAGATATATATATATATATTATTGGGGAATATGTTTATCCACTATGGGATGATAAATAGGCAGATGGGCAAAATGTGATGTGATACAAAATACATTATTTTTACAAATGTCACACCGTGTTTGTCTGTTACAGGAATTAATTGCATTTGGACTAAGTAATGTTGTATGCGGCTCATTTAGAGGATTTGCTGCAAGTACATCTTTATCAAGGTCAGCAGTACAAGAAAGCACAGGAGGGAAAACTCAGGTATCAAAGTACTGCAAATGAAAACAGACATTTATGGTTGATTACTGTCTTGGAAAAATATATAGTGGACTAAGATGGCCCTTTTTTTTAGGTCCCTGAAAGACATAATTGGAGATAACCAATAAATACAGCTGCTACAGTAGGCCGTCAAAGTCATGTGACAGTTTCTAAACATCAATAGGTAAACAGCTTAGCAAAAAGGGTGGAGACTTTTCTACTAAGCAGCACTATGGGGTGGATACAACATTATGGGGGTTATGCACTAAGCAGTGATAAGTGCTTTAAAGTGAGATAAAAAGCCATTATAGCGTGATATTGCCTGCTGTGAGATTCATAAAGCAGTGATAAGTCTTTTAAGTGAGATAAATGCCTTTATAGGGGGTTATTCACTAAGCAGTGATACGTGGGTTTACTGGGTGCTATGAAAGAAGCAGTGATAAGTGCTTTTAAGTGAGATAACTGCCTTTATAGCGTGATACTGCCTGCTGTGAGATTCACAAAGCAGTGATAACAGTGCAGTAACCTGCTATAATGGCTACTTAAAAGCACTTATCACTGCTTTGTGAATCTCACAGAACGCAGTGTCGCGCTATAAATAAAGGCATTTATCTCACTTAAAAGATTTATCACTGCTTTGTGAATCTCACAGAAGGCAGTATCACGTTATAATGGCTTTTTATCTCACTTAGAAGCACTTATCACTGCTTAGTGCATAACCCCCATAGTGTGATACTGTCTGCTGTGAGTTTCACAAAGCAGTGATAAGTGCTTTAAAGTGGGGAAAAAAAGCCATTATAGCGCGATACTGCACTGTTATCACTGCTTTGTGAATCTCACAACAGGCAGTATTACCCTATAAAGGCATGTATCTCACTTAAAAGCACTTATCACTGCTTTGTGCATAGCACCCAGAAAACCCACTTATCACTGCTTAGTGCATAACCCCCATAGTCAACAGGACAGATTTCATAATGGACTCTACATATGAAAGGGCTGTTTGGTAAACAAAAAACAAACGTTTTGCATTTTAGAAAGGAAAAGTCACAAAGTGTATAGTATAAAAGTGATTAAAAAAAGACCCCTTCATTGTTTGAACTTAAGAGCAAGACATCCAGACTTGAAAATACAAACCCTATCCTATGTATACCCGTATCATAACTGATAAACAATGTTAAACGACATAAAATCAATAAAATACAAAATCACATGATCTTATTTGTTCTTAATCTTGGTGAAATATAAACTCTAAAACCATATTTTGCATATTGCCTCAGGTTGCAGGGATCATATCAGCTGTAGTCGTTTTGATAGTGACATTGGCTATTGGATATCTCTTGGAGCCATTACAAAAGGTATTATTGGTTACTGTAATATATCATTTCATATTGTTAATTGGATACTACCAATGTTAAAAGTGTCATAAAAATGCATTTGTAATGTACCTGAGTTAACGAAATTGTAAATATGTTAAGTATTGGGGCAAAGATTTTTGAACCATGTTTTAGAAAGATTTATACATTGCTTATGCTATAAAACCGGTAAGATAAATTGAGGGCTGTTTAAATGTGGTGTTTATTTGCACTAATGTAGGCCCATTTTTGCAGCAAGTAAACTCATGTAGAAAAAAACTCTGAGTGTACAGTATCTAAAATACATTTCATTTGTTAAAAGGAAAATATAACTGTCCTTTTGTAAATAAAAAGCAATGGTACCCTGAAATTGTTAATAATAAAAGAAGTGACGGTACTCCATACTCCGTACTACCATCACACTTCAACCTATTGTTTGGAAACAAGTAGACCAGTATGACTCACTCAGTATGTATGGAAATACTGTAGGTAACCTCTTGTTTCTGTCAAGTTATACATTGTGTCAAGGAGCAGTCGCATATAGCAAGTGGGTAAAAAATAAGCAACTTATTAGTGAAATTGGCTTCTTTAGAAAGATTCATCACAATTCAATTAAAGTTACAGCTTATTAAAAACAAATGTTTCATTTTTCTCCAAGTCCGCTGAATTCAAACATACCAGTTACATGCAACTTATCATTAGACAACAATTCACCTCAAGTTTTCAGGACCAACAGTCATTGCCAAAGACACTTCATAGAGATACAGTAGTAAAAATAACCCAAAGCTTTTAGTTACCATAGAGAAGATATATATATATATATACACACAGCCATCCATCTGAGACTCTCCCAGCCAACCACCACGTCTAAGGCCCCTGACATACAGTAGTGCAGGCGCGCGCAGCAGTGATGTATGGACTTTGATTTTCGCTCGATGGGGAGGCGTGGCCGTGAGTTCACCAGGCTGGTTCGCCCTGATTGGTTGAAACGCCCACATGATGCGGCCCACGTGATGAAATGCTGCTGTGCCGTCGCACACACCATGGCCGGCCTCATAGAGGTGCTGCATGTTGTTTGCACCATGGCTGCGGCCTAAGCTCTTTCAAAACTAAGGCTGCCTCACATTTTAATTCGGTCTGTAACTGTTACATACGCCTATAATATATATATATTATCTCTTACTGTGCATGCAATGGGGGTCATGCACTAAGCAGTGATAAGTGCTTTTAAGTGAGATAAAAAGCCATTATAGCGGGATACTGCCTGCTGGGAGATTCACAAAACAGTGATAAGTCTTTTAAGTGAGATAAATGCCTTTATAGCGTGATACTGTCTGCTATGAGATTCACAAAGCAGTGATAAGTGCTTTTAAGTGGGAAAAAATGCCATTATAGCACGATACTGCAGTGTTATCACTGCTTTGTGAATCTCACAACAGGCAGTATCACGCTATAAAGGCATGTATCTCACTTAAAAGCACTTATCACTGCTTTGTGCATAGCACTCAGAAAACCCACTTATCACTTCTTAGTGCATGACCACCAATGTCTGTAAATATAATGTATCTGTTATCATAATTCTGTGCTCAATATATACATGAAAACGAGAGGTAACTCTCAATGTATTACTTCCTGGTAAAACATTTTATAAATACATTTCTTTAAAGGTTTAGAAATGGGGCGATATTTAAGTTATAATCCCCGAAGAACAGGGCATTACTGGCCAATAATGCCCTGGCATTATTATTAACTTCGCCTCGGGCCTTCAACTCTTCCAGCCAGGGCATTATTGGCCAGTAATGCCCTGTTCTTCGGGGATTATTACTTAATTAAACTATGAAATAATTGTTGGATTTGCATTCATTAGGGAGGTTTATTATGGAAGATTCATTTAATTTTTCATTGCAGTCTGTTCTAGCAGCCATAATTATCATCAATTTAAAGGGAATGCTGATGAAGTTTAATGAAATTCCCACTTTGTTCCGGAGTGATAAATTTGATTGTGTAAGTACAAAAACGTTTGTGTCAATAGCTCAGCTGTACCCCCTTTAATTTCTGGGGTACCAGCAACACAATGTGCAATGCAAGGGGGTATATTAGAAATGCGGCTACATTAGAAATCTACTTACGGTAGATTCAGAACAATATATTTTTCTTACCTTATGAGGTCATCTGTGATAACACCCAACATAAAACCATTCAGAAGACATAATGATTTGCTAAACAATGTTCACGGCCGTTTTCACAACATTGTCCTCTAGAAGACCTTGTTTTTGAATTTCTAACAACACAATGAGCTACCAAGTGTGCAAAGTGTATGAATTTCTCTTACCAGGAAGGGCCCGAGACAGCAAGAAAAGGCTTCTGATATACCGGTCCCTATTTAGTAAAGGCACATTTTGAAATGGCTACTAGTCAATTTATTCCCCCTTACCCACTGCTCTATTAAATGACTATTCAGCCAAATTTATCACCACCCATGTCCCCAGCGATATTTGGTTTCATGCATGTTTGTAGTCCATCCATCTCTTTTGTTGCATCCCAGGACATACCTGAAAATGAGATTAATACCTCAAAGTACTTTTTCTGGTAAAATATAGTTTTAAAGAAAAAAGAAAAGAGTGCATTGCGTAAAAAAACTGAATTCCTCCTCAAAAATCATTAGTGAATAGCTACAGTACATATGTTGGTACGTCATAAATACATGGTCTTCCCACTTCTTATTTCTGTGCGTGGTGGCGTCCTTTTCATACATATGAAGGCATTCGGCATTGTTTGCATCTACTTGTATTTGTCTTTTACTCCAAGAAAAAGTTGACTGACAATTTCGATGCATTTCTTGGCGCAAAATTGGAGCATCTTTGCAATTTTTTAATACATATTTGGTCAGTGGCGCACGTATGCAACCTCCTGATGTTTCCTCTATCTCCACCCCCTAGCACATTTTTTGGTTTAAGTTGACCCCAAATCAGTATTATACATTGGCACACAAAGATGAATTCATTACTCTTCTTTTACAAAAATAGATTTTAGCGATGCTTTTCACATAGCCCCCATTGTGTAACTAAATAATGCAGTAATAAAAAATAAAAAATGTTTTCTTATTATTTCCAAATAGTGAATCTAAAATGTTAAATGACATCTTAATATATATATACTGCTCAGAATCTGGATTGACTGACTTGTTTCTGTTCTTCACAGTTAGTATGGGTTCTGACATTTATAGCTTCAGTTATTCTTGGATTGGACCTTGGACTTGCCGTTGGTGTCGGAATTGAGCTTCTGACTGTGGTGTTCCGGGTGCAGTTGTGAGTAAATATCTGTAATATTGAATTGACCTGAATTGGAAGATCTGATGTAATTTGTAATTTATTGATTACCAAAATGATCTAGATTTCTGTTTTGATTCACTATGACCATTGCTATCACTCCAAATAGCTATCTTGTAATAGTAGGCCATGAAACATTGTAATGGATAAACAAGAATTTTAATGGATGTATCGGTGTAGACACAGTAGTTTTGGAAACCTCACAGGTCTATTCTTCTTGTGTATGGGACAATAAACATCTCCAGGACCAGTATGGGTACTATATTTTGGGGAAAAGAAAACCCAACATATTAATAGTTTTAAATAAGCAGTTCAGCAAACCTCACATAAACCTTTTTTCAATTTCTATCTTACCTTTTATTAGATAGTCCTATACAGTTATAGAAAACCTATAGGGAAGGGTAGGGTGTTGGGAAATGCTCTTGCATTTGCCTAATGGTAAAAGTATAGGTGCATTCAAGGCAATATGTAAACAAATTGAAGGACAGGTCCCCTCTTTGACTGCACTCGATACTAGTGTAAGAATAGGATACATTTGTGGAATATAAAACTTAACCTTTACTTAAAGGTATATTTAAAATAAATGGGGATTGTAGACCAAAACCAATCAACCACAAACACTAATACATTTTAAACAAACACAAAAAAGCACTAAGCATACAAAACAGTGTATCTTATGAGTAACAACTGGGCTTATGTCTATAATGTAGCAAGTAGGTACTAGAGGACATGGGTAAAATGTTTCCTGTGTATTAATACCGGATAGACACTGTAGCATTAAAGCTGGCAACTAATCATACTTACTGTCAAACTGATGGCTACTGTAAATAACCACCACATACTGTATGGTATATTTCCAGGTAAATAGCAAAATAGTATACTAAATGCAACAGGATTAATATGTAAGCACCATTATCCTGAGTAAATAACAACATTATTTACTGAATGCCACAGTTTATAATAAGAAAAGCTGCATTAAAGTTGGGGCTTTTTGTAGTGCTTTCTGTGATTAAGAAGTTTATTTATGGAGTGAAAAAAAGAGGGTGAAAGTGCGCTACTAGAAATCAACCTAAATATTAATCACACAAAACCCAAGTGAAATGGTGAAAAAACAATTGGTGGATATATTCAAATTACATGATCCTAATCGTAGAGAGCGTCTGCAGCTTTAGGGGCAGGGGTGGCTCAAACACCCCTTGGACTATAACAGAAAAAAACACAAAAAAACAGCGCAAAGCGCTCATAGTGCATTAAATAAAATATTATTAAATCAACACAATACACGGTAGGTAATCTGCGTACATCAAAAAGGATTTATACCAGCATGTCAAGGGATATCGTTACCCAAGCGCCAACCAGCAGGACCAGGTCTCTCCAGCAAGGTGTCATCTGGTGTACCCACAGGTAAGGTAGGCCAAGGTCGTCACACTAATGCCCAAGGATAGTACCCAAGGATATGTCCGAGGAATGGCTGCTCGTCTGAATGTCCCAAGAGGTGCAGATGTGATGCTGGTGAATCAAAAGGGAGCCCTTTCGTGAAGGTGGTGTAAAAACTTAGGTGCTCTGCGGATAAGCCTCCCGTCGTTACACAGTCCGGCCGTCAGTGACGTCACCACGCTGCGACTCAGTATGTCGTAGGCCGCGTGCCCCGGTTCTTCCAGGTCTCGGGTCCCGGCAGTAACAGAGAGGAACGGGATGTCCTTAGATCACAAAGATCTTAGAATAGTGGTTAGAATAGTGGTGTCTTTCCTTAGTGGAAGTACACACATCTTTATCCTCCCTAATGTGACTAAATATTCTGGTTTAGACACCTCCTGATAGTGGGGAACATGCTGTTTGAAGTTATAATAGTACATGAGACACCTGATGTTTGCCCCTGTCAGTATTTACACCTTTACAATTCTCTAAGAGGCAGCAGACTCTGACATATCGTTTCATCGGTATAATACTGCAACAAGAGCCGTGTTTGGACTAACACTCCATTTAAAAATAAAATGTTTTAATCACAGAAAGCACAACGAAAACACCACATTTAATGCAGCCTTTTTTCTTATAAGACCACACCTTGAATATGGAATACAGTTTTGGGCACTATGCCATAAACATATATTATGGAACTAGAAAAAAGCACAGAGAAGAGACATCAAATAAAATCAGATTTTCCATCTCCTTTATTTATGAGGAGAGGCTAGCTAAATTAGATTTGTTTACATTAGAAACAACATGATTAAGAGGGGATATGATAACTATATACAAATATACTCGGGGACGACGACAATACAAGGAGCTTTCCAAAGAACAATTCATCCCAAGGGCAGTACTATGGACATAGGGTTATTCCTTAAGATTATAGGAAAGGAGATTTCATTAGCAACAAAGGAAAGGGTTCTTTAAAGTAGGGCAGGAATTCATTACCCATGGAGACTGTGATGGCAGAGACAACAGATATCGTCAAAAAAAGGTTGAACATCTTTTTAGAAAGGAAAGGTATACAGGGTTATTCCAAATAAGTAAACATGGGAAGGATGTTTGTCCAAGGAGAAATCTGCCATTATTGGAGTCAGGAAGGAATTAATTTTTTTCCCCATATGAGACATCATGGAAAAATGTTTCACTGGAGGGTTTTGTTTGCCTTCCTCTGGATGAAAATACTCTAAATATAATTATAGGATAAAGTATGAGTCATCTAAATTTAGCACAGGTTGAACTCGATGGACTTATACAGGCATACCCCGTTTTAAGTACACCCGTTTTCCGTACACTCACAAGTACGTACATTTTTTTATTGCACCTTACCCCCTGTGTACGGACAATAGGGGGCGGTGTGCGCATGCTGCTGCGGTGTGCTCTCTCTTCCTCTCCCCGGCTCCTCCCCCAGCTCTTCATTTCCCTGGCTCATCCTCTAGCCGGCTCTTCTGATCACACCCCCTCTCCCGGGCTCTTCCGATCACGCCCCCACCCTCCCCGGCTCTTCCGATCACCCCCCCACCCTCCCCGGCTCTTCCGATCACTCCCCCCTTTCCCCGGCTTTTCCGATCACCCCCCCTCTCCCCGGCTCTTCCGATCACCCCCCCTTTCCCCGGCTCTTCCAATCACCCCCTAGCTCTTCCGATCACACCCCCGGCTCCTCCAATCACCCCCTCGAGCCCGCTCAGAGCCGCGCTCTAGCGTGCGTGTGCCGCCGCTTACTGCCATGATTCCGCCACCCGCAACCTGCATGCTGCTTGAGGTAGGGGAAGAAAGGGGGAGGGACATGCAGGTGGTGTGTGTTATGTGAGGGACATGGGGGTGTGTGTGATGTGAGGGACATGGGGGAGGTGATGTGAGAGACATGGGGGTTGGGGTGATGTGAGGGACATAGGGGGTGATGTGAGGGACATGGGGGGGTGATGTGAGGAACATGGGGGGTGATGTGAGGGACATGCAGGTTGTGGGGTGATGTGAGGGACATGCAGGGGGGGTGATGTGAGGGACATGCAGGTTGTGGGGTGATGTGAGGGACATGCAGGGGGGGTGATGTGAGGGACATGCAGGGGGGGGTGTGAGGGAGATGTAGAGGGGTGATGTGAGGGACATGCAGATTGTGGGGTGCTGTGAGGGACATGCAGGTTGTGGGGTGATGTGAGGGACATGCAAGCGGGGTGATGTGAGGGACATGAAGGGGGGGATGATGTGAGGGACATGCAGGGGGGGGATGATGTGAAGGACATGCAGGGGGGGGGATTATGTGAGGGACGTGCAGGGAGGGTGATATGAGTGAGATGCAGGGGTGCTGGAGGAGATATGATGATGATTTTACCCGTGCGGCCCGATTTTTAAAAAAATATGTATGGGGGGGGGGGGGGGTCTTTTAAAAATGTATTGGTGGGTCTTTTAAAAATGTATTGAGGCAGTGTGGGTCTTTTAAAAATGTATTAAGGCGGTGTGGGTCTTTTAAAAATTTATTGAGGCGGTGGGGGTCTTTTAAAAATGTATTGGCGGGGGCATTTTTAATATGTATTGGCGGGGTGGAGTTACATGTATATAGAGGGATGTATTGGCGGGGGCATTTTTAATATGTATTGGCGGGGTGGAGTTACATGTATATAGAGGGATGTATTGGCGGGGGCATTTTTAATATGTATTGGCGGGGTGGAGTTACATGTATATAGAGGGATGTTTTTTTTGGTATGTATTTTGTGGGGACACTAGTAAGAAAAAATCAGCTGACATTAAAGATTTTCTTTCTATAAATCCTACTGTATTTATTTTGGTTACAAATGCATGTATATGATGTTTGCAGTACAGTACATGCATCGTAAAGTGGAAAAAAAGTAGTGCTTCACTTTAAGTACATTTTCACTTTACATACATGCTCCGGTCCCATTGCGTACGTTAATGCGGGGTATGCCTGTATCTTTTTTTCAACTTCATCTACTATGTAACTATGTAACTTATCTACTCCAAAGTACTTCTTCTAGCCTGTATATCAACAATTTTCTCATGTACTAAGTGATTAGTACAGTGCATGTAACTTTATCCTGTTTTTATTTATTTATTTTATTTACATCTCAATAATATAACTAAATATTTTTTTTATTTCAAATATTTTTTATTGGGTTTTCACGAAAGGTTCGGCCCTTTAGCTCGGATTCCTCACCCCCTCCCCGAACCCAAAAAAAACCTTGCGAGCCAAACTCCAGGCCAGTGAGGCAATAGCAGTGCCAGGACAAATCTGACCCCATCCAAAGAGGATGCCCGGCTCCGTCCGGCATCCGGCATCCTGAAGAGCCTCCACACCAAACTGAAAGATGAAAAGGCTGGATCAGAGACCCCACTCTGCTCCCCCGAAACATCCGACGGGTCGGGGTCTGATGGATAGTCCAAACTTCATTGTGGAAGGTCTACGACAATCGTCCCTCTCCCTGCTGGTTCTTCAAATTCAAAGCTTGCAGCCACATCGCTTCGGTATGCCGACCTCATCTGAGACTCTGCGGGGCAGCAAGCATTTGAGGGCCTACATCCTAGAATATCCACAGGGGGGGGGGGGAGGGGGGAGGAGTAGGTGGAGAGGCGCGCAGCAGGCCAAGATTCTTATTTGATGGGGAAAATCTTCTTTCGGGCTGCAGGCAACTTGGATGGTAGGGGGAAAATATTTCTTGGTGGGTCTGGGCTCCCTTTCATCACTCACCAGTTCTGGCAGGATTTTGGCTTGCTAGTCTCTCTGAAGCCCGAGGAGGATCCACATTGAGGCCAGTCTTTTGGGGATCCTTCTTGCTTGTAGGAACGGATAAGCCCAGGGATCTAAGAAACAGTCCAGTTTCCTCTGGGTACCTGATGGACATCTATTTTCCATTTTTTATCACCACCAGCTTAAATGGAAACCCCCACCAATAGCGGATACCTTTTATCTTTCAATAGTAGAGTGAGGGGCCTCGGCATACGCCGTCTGGTTATTGTGACTTTAGACAAGTCATTAAAGATTTGGAGAGATTCGTTTTCGAACAGGATATCTCCTTTTTGTCTGCTGGCTGACATAATCCTATTTTCTTGGTCTTCTAGCCCGTCCTTTAGGGAATTAATCTCATAGCCCAGCCGCATTATTTCATCCTCCACTGTTGATTGAAGCTGAAAGTCCTTCTCCATTTTGGTTTCTAACTCCTCTGTTCTCTGGGACTGGGGGTTCATTTCTGTTTTGAGTCCGCTAATAGCGTTTTCAAGTTGTCCTGGAATCCTTGTCGCATTCTTACGAAGAGGGCCTCCATATAATCTTTATTCAGCTCTCCTCCCTCCGTATCTAGATGCGGCTGTTCACGGTCTTTGTCGGGAGCCGCACGTGTTCCGCCGCCATCTTGGATTTCTGTACTCGGCCCCGCGGAGTGCTGAGTTCCCCCAAAATAAAGCTGAGTTCCCCCAAAATAAAGGGGTACATCATGGGTTGTTTGTATTTTTAAGTTTCCCACCCATTGCTGGACCTTCTGGGCGACAGTCGTGCCCAAAAAGTTAGAAAACTGAATCGGAAAAAGCTTTCTTTATCTAGGTGTTGCAAGAGGGTCTCGTCCCTTCCTAGCAGACCACCCCCTGTGACGTCACCGGATGTCTCCATAACTACTGTAAATATTTTTACAAATGAAAGTACAACTTTTTTTTTAGAAGTCAGCAAATGAAGGGAGTTGAATAAAATGTTGTATACATGAACTTCTCACAATACCAGCTGGTTTATATGTTCTGCTGACTAAAATAAGATGGACTTTTCTATGGTCAACGTTGATACAGGATGTCATCTCAGTGATCACACATTCCCTGTTTTCTTTCCTAGGGCTAATGGTACAATACCATTTTGGGCTAATTCACAGTGGAAAAATAATTACTCTTTTGTTTCTCTCATGGCCATATTTATTAAGAAGTGCTAAGCTGCTTGAACAGGCGACAAGGTATTTTACTTGCCCTAAAATGTATTTTGGATTAGGATCACTTACGAAATATGGCCCTAAATCTCATTCTGAGATCTGAGTCACAGTACGGCCCATTCAAATGAAAGGTAGAATTTAAAATAAACTTGTTTTCTATAGGATAATACAATTTGTAATTTAAAAGGAACATTAAATGACTACATTTCTATTCTTACAGCCCACACTTCACTGTGATAGCTAATGTTGGAAGAACGGACATCTACAAAAATAAAAAAGACTACCAAGATGTAAGTAGAATTATCTATGATTTCAATTTTACAGCAGTATGAAAGTGTACAGTATGTATATGTCTCATCACATATTTTAATGTGCATAGATTTATGAGCCCGAGGGAGTGAAGATTTTCAGATGTCCGTCTCCCGTCTTTTTCGCTAATATTGATTTCTTCAAGGATAAACTTATAGCTGCCGTAAGTATTTGCTTGTATTTAGTCTAACTTAAATATTTAGTGATATAAATACTAAGCGAAATATAATGTACTCACAAGCGGATAATGCATAATAATTTTGAATACTCTCTTGCAGGCTGGGTTTAATCCGCTGTGGGTGTTACGGAAGCGCAATAAGGCTCTAAGAAAAATCAAGAAGTTATTGAAGAAAGGAGAGCTGCATGTGACCTCTGTAAGTCGCTCACAATGAATCGCAGCTTTTGTACAGAATTAGCTAAAAGACAAAGGAAATAAAGAACAGAACAATTATTTATATTGCAAAAAACATCAACAGTATGATTTAAAGTTGTTTTGGGAATTACTTTTTCTACTTAAATGGGCAATACCTCAGCGAATTAAAGTGAACTAATTCTTGTGACATATCTAAGGGGTCTCATCTATGTAATTAATATAATTTTTACCCAAATCTGTCACCTATAAGTACTGTTAATTAATTGCTGTAAGTGAGACTTGGGAGGGGTTTGATTTCCTTTGGCTACTCATTTGTGTGATGTCACTGTGTGGTCAGCGAGTGCTTCTACAGCCAGTGCCTTAGTCATTCTCTGATAAGGGCAGGTGGGATAAGGGTAAAGAAAACACTTCCCCATTCAGAGGCCCCTAAGAAATTCAACTGGCTGACTAAGTGCAATTGCACCTATAAGTAGAATGGCCATATTTTTCCCTGGACAAATTTCACGCATGTGCAAATGGCAAGCACCCACCATGCATGCACGAATGGCAAGCGCTGACCACGCATGAGCCAACAGCAAGAACCCACCACGCATTTGTGAACGGAAAGCTGCCACTACGCATGTGCGTACGCCAAGCTGCCACTAGGCATGTGCGTACGCCAGGCTGCCACTAGGTATGTGTGTACGCCAAGCTGCCACTACGCATGTGCGAACGGCAAGCACCCACCGCACATGTGCGAATGGCAAGAGCCCATCGCGAATGCACAGGAGTGGCTGGCAAGTGTGCATCACACGTGTGACTGGCAAGCACCAGCTGTGCATGTGCGATGGGTACTTGCTAGTCACGCATACGCAATCGGCACTTGCCAGCAGCTCGTGGGCATGTGTGATGGGTGCTTGCCGGCCATGCATGTGTGGTCGGCACTTGCGCAAATGACAAAAAAACGGACATTTAAAAGAAAAGTCAGGACCCGGGATGAAGACCAAAAGACAGCGCCTCTCCCGTCTAAACCAGGACATCTAGTCACCTACCAATAAGATGATTTATTTTCTTGTACTTTTATGTGTATAATTTGCACAAATTCTACTCAGAATATGAATAGAGGACATATCTTCCTTTTTAACATTTCATTCTGCAGAATGGTTCGATCTGTACTTCCTATAACTATAAAGATTCTGATGATGAAGAACTAGACAATAACAGAATAGAAGAGCTGGACCAGCCCACTGACACTGCTGACCTTCCCATTAACATAGACTGGAATGCAGAACTTCCACATAATATCATGGTTCCAAGAATTGACATCCACAGTTTGATTCTTGATTTTGGAGCCGTATCATTCCTTGATATTTCTGGGATGAAAGGTCTGAAAGGGGTAAGCATTTATTATATGGTCATCCTTGCTTTCTGAAATGAAGATAAGGGTTTTGTATCTTTTGTACAGTATCTTTTTAACCTTTGAAAGCTGATAACAAATTGCAACTAAGCAGTAAAGATTAAAATAATTGAAGGAGGGGATTTGCAATTGCTGGGGAGAAGAGTGGGGCTGTGTGATTAACAACATATTGTAAGCACTTGAATTAAAGATATTTGCTTTATTATTCAGTCAGTCCATTGAAAAGAATGACAAATGGGGGCAATGGTTTTGCTCCAAAGTGGCAAATGTTGTGCAATTCTACAGCAAAAAATTGCCCCAGATGTATCAAAGAAAAAATACTGTTAATTATATTTGGTTTATATTTGGGTATTTTTTGTTTTTATCCCTGGTGCAGTGTTGTGCCCCATAATTGCACCACTTCTTTCTTAATACAAATGGGCCATAGAATTCAAGACATTATTTTACCAAAGGTTCGTTACACCCAAATAGACTATTCACAAAGAAGTGTCAGCAAACAAAATGTGTTAGATGGAAATGTGTAAATAGTCTTTATTTATAGGAATGCCCACTTGTTGGAATCATGTGCCATTCTCTACTCGATGTGACTAACACAATTCACATTTATGATTGAATTCTACAGATGTTATATGCAACAATCACTGATATTACATGACATATTTGAAGGTGTATATAGTACAATAATGTTTCCATTCCCAGCTATTTAGGAGGTCTGAATTGAAGATAGACCCCCTGTTTCCTTTACTTGATCAATAAACTCTGATTTATTTTGCTTTCTTCTCAATGCATGCTATTTACACTATTTGGACCTTCTGGAACTCAGTAGAAATAACTCACCTCTTCTCAAGTATTTATTCTTTACATGTTCTAGACTTCATTGGCTCAAGCTTACAAAATCCACCTGGCCTATATTTATATTTTTGCTATTCTCTACTAGATGGGGCTATATTTTCATGCTTGATCACTTGAACGATCCCCTGTATCAGTACTTAAAAGCCTATCCATGAAAGCCAATGTCATCTCCTGTCTTCAATCCTGAGCTGGTTGAAGCTATTCTTGAAATCAACACTTTAAAGGGAAGATTCTGCAAGTCCAGGATTTTAACATCAGCCATACTAATTTACAAACTTGCCTTGAATAAATATTTCATGGTGTTCAGGCGAGACCATAGGTACATCTATTATCTAGGTGAAGTCAGATCATACTGTAGTCATTGTTTATTTATAACTGCCTATGAAACAATGTTTTTACCTTTACAGATTTTAAAAGAATTCATCAAAGTGGAAGTTGACACATACATTGTTGGTGTTGACAGTGAGTCCCCTTTCTATTTTCTAAACAAAGTTGATTAATAACTAGAATTTCAATGCATTGAACATTAACAAAAACTGAGAGCCTCAATGTGTATTTTTTTTTTTTACATTTCTTTTCAACGATTCTAAGGCTGCGCTTATAGCGATGGCGACAGTGACGTTGCGTCAAAACAAATGCATTGCCGCCATCATGTGCGCTTATAGTAAGCACGACACAACGGAGCTACGGCTTGGTCGCGATCGCTGGAAGTCATCTCAATTTTATTTTTCCAGCGATCGCAGCCTGACATCACCGTCGCCGTCACTATAAGCATATCTTAAGATTACTCGAATTACTGTACTTACTCTGTCTATTGTCATGTATTGTTACTTAACTGAAAGTACAAACAAGGGAGAGACCCAAATGGTATTATATGGGCAGTAGGCAATACTCAATACTAATACCGTCTGTTTGCTTAAAAAAGTATATATACATATATATATATATATTTATTTTATGAAATGTTTTACTCGGAAGTAATACATTGAGAGTTACCTCTCGTTTTCATGTATGCCCTGGGCACAGAGTTATGGTGACAGAAACATGTCACAAGATATAACCATGATCACATGGTATATATATATATATATATATATAAAATAAATGAGTTCTTCAGTATTAGGTGATACCTTTTTTATTTGGACTAACAATTTATGTCATAGGACAAGCTTTTGAGAGTTTTCCTCTCTTCCTCAGGTCAGCAATACTGATATACTGTACAAAGGTTTCAGTGACTTAGACAGGGATTGGAAAAAAAAAAAAAGGAAGAATGTAGAACAGAGAGATGTATATGAGGTGGGTGGGGAAGGCACTGGAAGGGTGTTAAAAAAGAGATAAGGAAGGTGAGAATTGGGGATGGGGGGCTGTACATCCACAGCAGCACAGATGGGCAAGAGGATGCTTAAGGTATTGGAGGCTGTGGCACCTCCCCCCAGAGCTCACTCCTCCTCCTTCACCCTTTTAACTTGGAAGGTCATTTCAAATATACAATTGCCACGCTCAGTAGCTCTCTGGTTGACATAAATATATATTCAATTTGTGGTGGGTGGGGGAGTTTGAGCTTGCTGGGTATCTGTGTTAACCTATGTCTCTTTGGAGGCTGTGGCACCTCCCACCAGAGCTCACTCCTCCTCCTTCACCCTTTTAACTTGGAAGGTCATTTCACTTGCTGCAGGAACATGACCCATTATGGTTTTTTCCCCTCTCACAGAGGTAAAAGGAAAGGTTTCACAGTGTAGTGTAGGACCTGCATTATTTTGGTTATACCTTGACGTTGGTATGCAGGCTTATGACGCCTTTGGCCAAAGGGTTAACTAAATAACCAATTATTATTGAAGTATTTTACTTTATATGTTTTGTCAATTGGATGCAGCATTGGGCACCCCCTGTCTCTTGTTATATACAATTGCCACGCTCAGTAGCTCTCTAGTTGACATAAATATATATTCAATTTGTGGTGGGTGGGGGAGTTTGAGCTTGCTGGGTATCTGTGTTAACCTATGTCTCTTTGGAGGCTGTGGCACCTCCCCCCAGAGCTCACTCCTCCTCCTTCACCCTTTTAACTTGGAAGGTCATTTCACTTGCTGCAGGAACAAGACCCATTATGGTTTTTTCCCCTCTCACAGAGGTAAAAGGAAAGGTTTCACAGTGTAGTGTAGGACCTGCATTATTTTGGTTATACCTTGACGTTGGTATGCAGGCTTATGACGCCTTTGGCCAAAGGGTTAACTAAATAACCAATTATTATTGAAGTATTTTACTTTATATGTTTTGTCAATTGGATGCAGCATTGGGCACCCCCTGTCTCTTGTTATATACAATTGCCACGCTCAGTAGCTCTCTGGTTGACATAAATATATATTCAATTTGTGGTGGGTGGGGGAGTTTGAGCTTGCTGGGTATCTGTGCTTAAGGTATAGGATGGCACAATGGCAGGGAGGACCATTACAACAAATTATGATATTGTGTGAGAAACCCCATGTCTGCATTAAGTCCACTTGTTTTGGTGTCAAAGAGTCTTATCATTCTGAGCTCAAATGTTTTCCGTTCTTGGGTGCGTTTGGACATTCCATTGAGAATTTTGATTTTTAAATCATTTATGGAATGATCTGGTAGTGAGAAATGATGTCCCACTGGTCTCTGTTCTACATTCTTCCTTTTTTTTTCTTTTTTTCCAATCCCTGTCTAAGTCACAGAAACCTTTGTATATCAGTATTGTGACCTGAGGAAGAGAGGAAACTCTCGAAAGCTTGTCCTATGACATAAATTGTTTGTCCAAATAAAAAAGGTATCAGCTAATACTGAAGAACTCATTTATTCTGCACTATCACAACTGGACTAACACGGCTATTTCCATTTTTTATATATATTACAGTGGATATATTTAAATTAGACTGTGCCTAGAAAAGTTTGGCAATATGTGCAAATTTAAATGCTCGTGATTGGGGTATTTGCGATGATACTAATGATAATATATAGTATAAACACCACAATATAGAAATATATAAATGCACAAATTATATATAATAAACTAGTAAATCAGTAAAAATAGATAAACTGGAATATATGCTATTATCAAAACAATAATGTTTCTGATAAGCTAATAAAAATGTGTAAACAGTAACCAATTAAAATATATAAAATGTCCAAGAAAACATCAAATTAAAAATAGTCCGATATCACTTTGACTGAAATTGGTTGATATTGATGAATCTAGGATATTGGCAATCTTCTTCACGGGTACAACTACCTCCCTTCACACGACCTGAATAGAAAGAAAAAAATCAAAAGCACCCGATCCTAGTGTGATATCGTTGAATAAAATGTAATAGTCGTGAACAATGACAAATAAAAACTCACAAACATCCGAAGGTTTTGCGCGTTATGAGATAACTCATGCCCCAACATGTCACCCGAATTCTGCTCTGCTTGAATGATCGCAGGATCACCTCCTCACGAGTCCTTCCAGTATGTGCTGCCCTTTATGGAGTCCTCCGGCAAGCAGCAGCAGGCATGCAGCGTTCCAGTCAGAAAAGTTCCTGTTCCAGTGGGTCGAGTACACGCTCAACATTCAACCAGAACCCATCCCCTGATGAAATCAGCTTGTCTGAAGAAATGTGTGTACACACCAGAGAAAGTACGTGTACTCGAACCAGAGGAATAGGAACTTTCCTGACTGGAACGCTGCATGCCTGCTGCTGGTTCCCGGAGGACTTCCTAGAGGGCAGCACATACTGGAAGGACTCGTGAGGAGGTGATCCTGCGCTCGTTCGAGCAGACCGGAACAAGCGGAGCAGCGTTCGGTTGACATGTTGGGGCATGAGTTATCTCATAATGCACAAAACCTTCGGATGTTTGTGAGTTTTTATTTGTCATTGTTCAAGACTATTACATTTTATTCAACGATATCACACTAGGATCGGGCGCTTTTTCTTCTTTTTTTTTTCTATATAGTACAGTGGGATAGGGTTTTTTGCTTGCAGGAACTGTGTGTATATTTTTAAGTGTATTCAAAAGTTAGCATATTTCTTAGTACTCTCAGGTGTGCTCCCTTAAGTGCTTCTCTCCATGTGTAAGTGTTGATTGTATTTATGTGTCTTTTGGCTAATAGAGCTAATGGCTAGTACCGTAGAGGTGTGGGGTTAGGTTTATTAATAGGAGGGGCGTGGGTGGGTTTTGGAGGTAGATACCCCAGCGAGGGAGGTGAACCGCTTGGGTGAACCTCTATGCCATACAATGGGATATTGTATCACCTGCATAGGACAGGGTTTTGATTTTCAATGTTCTTTTCCATGTAGGTGGTGTTTTGGAGAAGTTAATGCGATGTAAATTTTTTGATGCTGACATTACAACTTCTATGTTTTTCCTCACCGTCCATGATGCTGTTTTACATGTGCTAGAAAAGAAAGGCTTGAAAAATACATTGAAAAGTAACACATTGAAGGTAACCAATATCCCCCATCAATTTTACTGATATTGAATGTGTATTTAAAAAAAATAATATATATATATATATATATATATATATATATATATATATATATACATGTAATAATTAACAGCAGGCGCTACATTTAGGGATGGGCTCTGTAACTATTGGGGGAACCCACAATCAGTATAAATAGCCTCTAATGTGTATATGAGGCTGTGTAATGTAGTGATAAGGATGCACCTGGTAGGGATGGGTGCAATATTACAGTGATATGAAAATAACAATAGGGATATGTACCATGAGGTATACACATATAAACTAGTACATGGGAGAGAGACAGTTAATAATCAAGCAAGCTCTACACAGATAGATGCATAAACAGCTGAGTGTATGTATCAGAGCAACAACCACAACATACAGAGAGTGAATATAAGAATATTAAAAAAATTCGAACTGCACACACATTTATTTAGCCACAAATGAATCAACATTCAATATCCAAGTGTGAAAAAGTATGTGGACCTTTAGATTCAGTACCTGGTGGCACCTCCCTTGAGCAGCAATGACATCAACTAAGCGTTTCCTGTAACTGCTAAATCTCTCACATCGGTTTTGTGAAATTGTGGCCCATTCCTCCTTACAGAACTGCTTCAATTCAATGATATTTGAGGGCTTCCTTGCATGGACAGCTCGCTTCAGGTCCTGCCACAACATTTCAATGGGGTTTAGATCCGGATTTTGACTAGGCCATTCTAAACGCGGAATTTCTTTTTCTGCAGCTATTCTTTTATAGATCTGCTTGTATGTTTAGGATCATTGTCTTGCTGCATGACCCATTCTCACTTCAGCTTCAGCTCACGGACGGACAGACGGTTTGACATTCTCCTCTAGTATCTTCTGATACAATGCAGAATTCATTGTTGTGTCAATGATGGCAAGCCGTCCATGTCCTGAGGCAGCAAAGCAGCCCCAAACCATCACACTGCCACCACCATGCTTGACGTTTGGGATGAGGTTGTTCGGTACAAACGCAGTGTTTGTACAATGTTTCTCATTGAGGCCAAAAAGTTCTACCTTTGACTCGTCTGTCTAGAGTACATTGTTCCAGAAGTCTTGTCGAGCATCTATGTGCTCTTTGGCAAACTTCAAACAGGCGGCAATGTTCTTATTAGAGAACAGTGGTTTCCTTATGGCTATCCTTCCATGAACACTATTCTTGTTCAGTCTTTTCTGATAGTTGAGTCATGAACACACACATTAGCCAAGGTGAGGGTGGCCTGCTGATCCTTCGATGTTACTCTGGAGTTCGAAGAGGTCCAGGAGATAAAAAACAGAGCACAGCTATAGCAAAAATGTGGGGCTACACACCAAAATCCATGTTAAAAGACAACTTTTATTACTGTGGTGACAGCATGGAGAACAGGTCTATCACTCTAACACATTTATCAAAGCGCTATGCGCGAAACGCATTAGAGTGTTAGACCTGTTCTCCATGCTGTCACCACGGTAATAAAAGTTGTTGTTTAACATGGATTTTGTGTGTGTAGCCCCACTTTTCCTGCAAACAACCAGCGTGACGCACGCATCGATACCGGACTGCCTCTTGATTGTGAGTACATCCTTTTTCTCTCCGCTTACACTGGCGACACACTTTATTCGAGCTCGGCTAGTCCCACGAATTCGGGTATACCCGGGTGTATTGAGGTTTGTGACTGTTTTCTGCCCGAGTGCATTGAGGTATTTTCCAGGCAGGGATTGAAGCATTTTATTCCCGCTGGCTGCAATACTGCACAGTATATATATATATACTGCATTACAATTCATGAATTTATGCCATCTGGTAGACACACGAAGCATTGCAGCCTATTAAATCCTAATCATTATCATTTAACAGATCAGCCGCCCGTCAGCCAGGCATGAACCCAGGCTGGGAAGGCAAACACAACGGGGCTTGTCATAGGTGAGGAGCGGCGCATTCCAGGTATCTGCCAGGTACATACTGGGTATTTGCTCGAATAAAGTGTGTCGGTGCAGTATGTTTATGGAGATGACTGTATATCTGTGTGTGGCTGTTGGGTGGTTGTCCTTATAGGTGTCATATAGGGTTCACTGTTCATATACAGTTCATCCGATACATACACCCCAGGACTCTGATATTACAGTACCCCTTTTCACATGAGCATATTGCACACTAGGTCATAGTTACTCACAGAGGCTTTGATGTCCATCGTCAAGCAAGTTGATACATTTTGAGCTGCTTACAGTCATTGCCTTTGTTGTTTTGTGGATCTTGAGCACTGAGATTTTGGGACTTGGTTGTTGTTTTTTGACTCTGGAATTCTTTGTGACTTCCTGGATGATTTGCTGGTTTGTTCTTGGAGAGATTTTGGTAGGACGACCGCTCCTGGCTAGAGTAACAGTGGATTGGTGGAGCACCAAATCCTTAGAAATGGTTTTGTAACCCTTTCTAGACTGATGAGCATCAATAACGGACTTTTCTGAGGTACGCAGAGATTTTGTTTGATCGTGGCATGACATGTTTCCGCACACCTGTACGGTGAAGACCAAACTCACAAAGTTTCTGATCATTATATGGGTTGGGGCATCCCAAACTCACCCCTGAAGATCTACCTAATTATTAAAACACCTGATTCTAATTCTCTCTTTAAATTTCGCTGATAAAACCAGGGGTTCACTTACTTTTTTCGCATACCCTGACACTTAGTTCCTCATCGATTGTCTAATTCATACATCATTTCATTTAAAAAGTCATGGAATTGGTTAATATAAATCCTATTGGTTATATACGAAAAGACTGGTTTTGATTCAAGACGGTTATCATGGAAAAACGATGGAATTTCCGTAATTATCATTGGGCGTCACAAACTTTTTCTCTCCTATGTATGCATGTATGTATGTATGTATGAATATATATATATTGTGCCAGAAACCAGGGTATGGTAATAAATTCCATATATAGGGCTCCCAGGATACTGAACAGTTTCTATCCTGTTTAGGCTGAAAAGTGCAGCCTCAGAATGCATGCACTTCATCCCACAGTTTGGCAAGTGCTGGAACTGAGGGATGAGGGATCCAGACCAGAGTTTGTCTGCTGCCTGATTTCTGTCACCTGTCCTGCTAGTTAGAAATCAGGTATTTAAGGCTGGTTTCCTGGTTCCTCTTCCCTCTCCCCAAGAGCCTGGAGGCAGGAAGGCTGCTGGAAGCAGAGAGGGGAAACGCCTCTCACCAAACAGGTTAAATCATTCTGTTCCTTTTTCCTAAAACTGCAAAGTTCCTTATATTTGTTGTTGGAAGTGGATAAGCCACTCCAACCCCAGTCAGGGAAAACCTTAGTTAAGTTATTGCTCAGGCGAGCAGGGTTTTATTTGCTTATGTATTATTTTGTATTCCGTGTGGCAGTCTCAGTGCCTGGGACTGAATAAACCAGGCAATAGCCTGTTTAAAGGAACAGCACGTTACGTCTCGTCATTTAACCTAAACTAAAAGACCGTGTTCTAACAGTCCTGGACAGACGGCGGAGCCCCGGAGTAAGCCATTTGTCACATATGGTGGAGAATGCGGGCAGAACACTAAAAGGTCTGCGGGTTAAAGAACTTAAAAAAAAAAAAAAGGTTTTTTCCAAACAAGATGGAAGACGTGGTGAGTGCGCTGGTACGCAATGTTGCTGCCCTGAAAGAGGTGAATGAAATCCAGCAACAGGCGAATGCAGCCCTGCAAAGCGCGAATGCAACCCAGCAACAGCTGTTAATAGCCCAGCAAGAGACTAATATAAACCAGCAAGACGAATGCAGCCCTGCAAAACGCAAATGCAACCCAGCAATAGCTGTTAATAGCCCAGCAAGAGACTAAGGAAAACCTGCAACAGGCGAATGCAACCCAGTAAGAGACAAACCGCTTGCTGAGAGAGGAACAACAACGATTCGCCCAGGGCTTACAGCAGGAACTCGAGGTTCTGAGAGAGGCTATCATTAAGACTCCACTGGCAGAGGCAGGCCCAGTCCCGAAAATGACCAGGGCAAGCCACTACCTTCAGAAGATGGGGCCCTCGGATGATGTTGAAACCTATCTTCTCACTTTTGAACGCACGGCACAGAGAGAGGTTTGGCCAGAAGCTGAGTGGGCCAGTCTAATCACACCCTTCTTAAGCGGCGAACCCCAGAAGGCTTACTTTGATCTAGAGCCAGCCGAAGCTAACGTCTATGCAAAATTGAAGTTCGAGATCCTCGCCCGCCTTGGCGTAACCACGGCCGTTCGCGCCCAAAGGTTCCATGCATGGTCCTTCACGTTGGATAAAGCCACCCGATCCCAGATGTATGACCTCATCCACCTCACTCGGAAGTGGCTACAACATGAGATCAACTCAGCAAGCCACATCGTGGAACGGATGGTCATGGACCAGTTCTTGAGGAAACTTCCCTCTGGCCTACGCCGTTCAGTAAGTCAGAGTGACCCCCACAATGCAGACGAGCTGGTGGCCCTCGTAGAAAGGTACAATGCAGCAGAAGAGCACCTGCAACCCACAGTCATGGAGCATCCCCACTACCCAAGGTTCCAGGACTCTTCCAGAGATGGTAAAAGTGTACCAGGGTTAAGGGGGGCTGAAGAGCAATGACCGCCTTCACACAGCACCAGCAACAATGGCTCGCTTACTAAGGGCAACAGCCAATATGGAGAGTCGAAAAAGGGCTCTAAGTGGGACACAGACTATGTACCTAAATGTGTAAATTGTTATGAGAGGGGCCACACCGCGAAAGTTTGCCCACCAAATACTGAACCAATGCAATGCAACAGCGTTGAACCTTATTCGTTGTGGTCTCAATGTATGGGCCCTAGCCCAGAGGACCCCTTGAATAACCATCTCTGGGCATTTGTAAAGGTAAATGGTAAGAGGGTTCGGGCACTACTTGACTCTGGGATTATGGTTACACTAGTGTCCGAATACCTGTTGCCCATTGGGAAAAAACAGGTAAACAGTTCACAAAGTGTGGCAATTTGTTGTATACATGGGGATAATCACGAATATTCCACTGTTGATGTTCTTATTGAAACAGAGTTTGGTTCTTTAGATTTCAAAGTGAGTATAGTACCCAAATTGGCACATGATGTGTTAATAGGGACCGACTTTCCCATTTTCTAAAAATGTGGTCCTCCTCTCAGAATAGCGCCCAGAGTTCAATAGTGGACCATAAAGAAGTAACAGAAGAAACAAATCCTTTCCCTTTTTCAGAAATGGAGGTTGACGAGGGCCCAAATAAAAAGGGGAAAGAGGAAGAGTGCTGTAAAATCCCCTTTCCCATGGCCATCTTGGTAGGGAATACCCCAAATCAAGATGTTGAACAGGCGCTTACCACCCCAGAACAGGATAAGACCTTCGCTGACCTAGAGGTCAGTCCTGGGAGTTTTAAGAAGGCTCAGTGGGAAGACCCCACATTAGCGGAAGCAAGGGGGAATATACCGGACCAGAATAGTACTCCGGGCCAACCAGATAGGTCACTTGCCTACCCCTACTTCGAGGTAGAGAATGACCTAGTATATCGGGTTGATAAAAGGAAATCAATTATAACTAAACAATTGTTGGTACCACGGACATTCCGTAATGTAGTATTACACCTCGCACATAGTCACCCGTTGGGGGGACACCTAGGGGTGGAAAAGACAAAAGAAAAGGTTCTCCGAAGCTTCTATTGGCCTGGGGCTCTGGCAGAAATTACAAATTATTGCTCCTCATGCCCAGAATGTCAGATCACCGCCCCGTTCAAAGTGTATCGTAGTCCATTGGTACCCCTTCCCATAATAGATGTACCATTTAACCGGATTGCTATGGATCTAGTAGGACCCCTAATAAAGTCTGCTATGGGACATCAGCATATATTGGTAATATTAGATTATGCCACCCGATATCCGGAGGCAATTCCCCTACGTAGCACCTCTGCTAAAAACATAGCAAAAGAGTTAATAGTCCTGTTTACCCGGGTCGGAATTCCTAAAGAGATCTTTACTGACCAGGGAACACCATTTATGTCCCAAGTAACAAAAGAGTTATGTAAACTCCTAAAAATCAAGCATCTCAGAACCTCAGTCTATCATCCACAAACAGAAGGTTTAGTGGAATGATTCAATTAAACCTTAAAAAGCATGTTACGCCGGGCGGTCGATAAGGATGGGAAAAACTGGGATTGTTTGTTACCATGCACAAACACATAAGGAGACAGAGAGTTCTCCTAAAGATCCCCATTAACTGCACAGCAAAGCTAGGAATATTGTGCAGGGTTTAAATACCCACTATATGAGTAACTAAATTAGCTGCAAAGGTACAGGTAAGTAATCGCTCCCAGCACTGTGGGAGGACAATTACTACTAAAAGCCAGATTGCAAAAATAATAAATATTTGAATGATAAATCAAAACGGCGCATAATACATAACACATACTCAAGACTATCATAAAAACAATTAAAACATATATAACAGGTATCAACCAGTACAGGGATAGCAGTGGATAAAACCAAAATAACCTCATATAAATCCCTGAACCAGGTGTAATGATCGTAATAATTGAGACAAAATCAGTGAATCGATATCAAATTACAAATGTCAATCACGTCTCTTAAACTTAGGGTGTAGTGCAACTCAAGATAAACAAATCTATGCTGTCAGACAAGCTACCAAATCAAAGTTCTCATCTGTGTGCTCAATGATGGATAGTAAAGCAAATATAGACAGCATTCAATACCCTGCGCCCAGTATAGGCATATAACGAGTGCAGTAAGTAACCAATTACTTCCACCACATGAGGAATGATCTCACCCGTTACTTCCTCCTCCACAACGTCAACGCGATGACGTCATGCCGACGTACGTTTTGCGCATGCTGACGTACGTTTCGCGCACAGTGCTGGGAGCGATTACTTACCTGTACCTTTGCAGCTAATTTAGTTACTCATATAGTGGGTATTTAAACCCTGCACAATATTCCTAGCTTTGCTGTGCAGTTAATGGGGATCTTTAGGAGAACTATCTGTCTCCTTATGTGTTTGTGCTTGTCATCACCATCCCCTTTGCACCAGCAGGAATTATATTGTACCATATGATTATATTTATATTGTGGTGAGCGGTATCTCATAAGTTATATGTAATTGTTTGTTACCATACCTGTTATTTGCCGTTAGGGAGGTTCCCCAATCATCCATAGGCTTCTCCCCGTTTGAACTATTGTATGGCCGACACCCAAGGGGCTTACTGGATATAGCCAAAGAGACTTGGGAACACGAGGTTGCCCCATACAGAAGTGTAATAGAGCATTTTGCCCAGATGCAGGACCGCATAGCTGCAGTCCTACCTATAGTGAGGGAACACATGGAAAAAGCTCAAGAGGCACAGAGCAATACGTATAATAAGGGTGCTAGGGTCAGAATTTTTTTTCCAGGCGATAGGGTGCTAGTTCTGGTTCCCACCGTAGAGAGTAAATTCCTTGTTAAGTGGCATGACCATATGAGGTCTTGGAAAGAGTGGGAGAAGTAAATTACAAGATGAGACAGCCAGATAGGAGGAAACCTGAGCAAATTTACCATGTAAACCTACTTAAGCCCTGGAAAGATAGAGAGGTCTTGTTAACCCTAGTACCCCCAAGTCCGTCAGAGAATCGAGAAACTGACCCAGAGGTTAGCATAGCTGAAACCCTGTCCGTTCATCAGAGGTCCAGAATTTAGTGAGAAGAAACAAAGAAGTCTTCTCTACATAGCCAGGTTGAACTAGCGTAATTGAACATGACCTAGTCTCTGAACCCGGGGGTCCGAGTTAACCTTAAACCGTACCGAATCCCAGAGGCCAAAAGAGAGGCTATAAGTTTAGAGGTTAAAAAAATGCTAAAACTAGGCGTAATTGAGGAATCCCAAAGTGGGTGGAAGAGCCCTATAGTTTTAGTCCCAAAGTCAGACGGTACAACAAGGTTTTGCAATGACTACCGTAAACTAAATGCTGTGTCAAAAGTTGATACTTATCCTATGCCCAGTTATGCCCGGTTGATGAACTGGTAGAGAGACTGGGCAAAGCCTGATATCTCACGACCCTAGACCTAACAAAAGGGTACTGGCAGGTTCCCCTCACAGAAAGGGCAAAAGAAAAGACAGCCTTCTCAACCCCAGACGGCCTCTTTCAGTATAGGGTGCTGCCTTTTGGCTTACATGGAGCTCCCGCCACATTCCAAAGAATGATGGATACAATTTTAAAAACACATTCTCGGTACGCTGCCGCCTACCTGGATGATGTGGTAATCCATAGTGAAGATTGGCAATCCCACCTTCCAAAGGTCCAAGCTGTGCTTGACGCAGTTCGGTCTGCTGGACTAACTGCTAACCCCGCTAAATGCACTATTGGTCTGGAGGAGGCCATGTATCTGGGGTATTCTATTGGCAGAGGTTTACTCAAACCCCAAACACTCAAAGTAGAGGCGATACAAAATTGGCCAAGGCCAGTTACAAAAAAACAAGTAAGGACCTTTTTGGGATTAATTGGTTACTATAGAAGGTTTATTCCCAATTTTGCAAATAAGGCAACCCCACTAACCGACCTCACAAAAGCAAGAGGGCCGCTAATGGTAAAGTGGTCCCCCGAAACCGAACAGGCCTTTAGAAGCCTGAAAGAAGCTCTCTGTGCCCAACCAGTGTTGGTCACACCGACTTCTCTAAAGAGATTTTAGTCCAAACCGACGCATCTAAGGTAGGGCTGAGGGCTGTACTCTCCCAGAGTCTCAAGGTGAGGAGCACCCCATCCTTTATTTAAGTAGGAAACTAAATCCCCAGGAGAAAAATTACTCCATAGTCGAGAAAGAGTGTCTCACAATAAAGTGGGCTGTAGAGACGCTCAAATACTATCTGTTGGGGAGAAAATTCCGGTTGGTCACAGATCATGCACCCCTCACCTGGATGTGTCAAAACAGAGAGAAGAATGCTAGAGTGACCAGGTGGTCCCTAAGCCTACAACCCTTTAAATTTTCTGTGGAACACAGGTCTGGGCACAAACATGGCAATGCTGACGGGTTGTCAAGGATGCACTCCCTAATATCCATGGTCACTCATCCCTCGAGGTCTGAGCTGGGGGGGAGGATATGTGACAGAAACCAGGGTATGGTAATAAATTCCATATATAGGGCTCCCAGGATACTGAACAGTTTCTATCCTGTTTAGGCTGAAAAGTGCAGCCTCGGAATGCATGCACTCCATCCCACAGTTTGGCAAGTGCTGGAACTGAGGGATGAGGGATCCAGACCAGAGTTTGTCTGCTGCCTGATTTCTGTCACCTGTCCTGCTAGTTAGAAATCAGGTATTTAAGGCTGGTTTCCTGGTTCCTCTTCCCTCTCCCCAAGAGCCTGGAGGCAGGAAGGCTGCTGGAAGCAGAGAGGGGAAATGCCTCTCCCCAAACAGGTTAAATCATTCTGTTCCTTTTTCCTAAAACTGCAAAGTTCCTTATATTTGTTGTTGGAAGTGGATAAGCCACTCCAACCCCAGTCAGGGAAAACCTTAGTTAAGTTATTGCTCAGGCGAGCAGGGTTTTGTTTGCTTATGTATTATTTTGTATTCCGTGTGGCAGTCTCAGTGCCTGGGACTGAATAAACCAGGCAGTAGCCTGTTTAAAGGAACAGCACGTTACGCCTCGCCATTTAACCTACCCTAAAAGACCTTGTTCTAACAGTCCCGGACAGCCGGCGGAGCCCCGGAGTAAGCCGTTTGTCACAATATATATATATATATATATATATATACTGTAAACATCTTTTATGTATTGTATTATTTACTTTTTATAGGAGACAGATACACATTTCTATATAAATGAAGCCATGAACGGAAGCATCCGCAACAGAGATCATGCGGTGAGTTGACTGCTTTCTAAAAGTAGTTTTTTGTTTTTTTTACCCCATATGTTCAATACCTAACTCGAAGAGGCTGTCCCACATACTGTAGCGGACTAAAAATATATGCTTTAACAACTTCAATGTAAAACAATGTAATGATGTTAAATCCATGTAATTCTAATTAAAAAAAATCTGTGTGCTGTGAAGAAAAAAAATTATTTCACTATGTCCTTTAAAAAACTATTCTTACTTACCTACAGTATGGCCACTTTTAGCTGTTTAGCCAGTGATAGTCGTGAACAATTACTTTTATTCCATATAAGAAAAAAGTGCCTGTAGGGTGAAGGTTGCCCAAACAGTGTTTTTAATAAGGGAAATTATTTAAAGATCATAAAAAACCCTTTATAGCCAAAGGAAACATCAACATTGCCAAATCACTTATATTTAACAAACTAAAGATATCACTGCCACTTGATTACTTTTTTTTTTTGAGGGTGGGACCTGCACCTTTTAAATACTGATGTGTATAATTATTCACAATTACTTTTTATGTAGCATGTCCCAACTTCAATCAGAATAGTCATGATTAATAAAAGAAGAATAGCGCATTCAGTTAGGTCGATCAAATTAATTTAGACCCCCCACGCAGTATACCCCATGCAACATAATAAGCAGTGTCTAATTTCAGTACTAGTGTGGATTTCTACATACTGGGACATTCACCCCATCAATGAGGCAACAAGTCTTCAGAGATGTTCTCCCTCTTCCTCATTGATGAGAAAGAATCCCAGGGTATGAATGAGGCCCAGTGCTGATACAATACGAAGTAGCCGGATGGAGAGGAGGCGCTGGGGCACTGAGTCATACAAAAATCCACCATTTTATTAGTCCACAGCTAAAAATATACACATGGAAAACTCAGGAGTGATATATAAAAATATGTAACTTCACCCCTAACCAAACTTTAACACAGAGCTGTACGTGCATAATCCTGAAAGATCATTGGCCAATAACACCGCCATGGAGAGGTGTTTAGCTTCCAGTGATGCTGAGCCTTGACAAACAGCAGATGGACACAAGACATCTGTCAGATTGTGTTTTTTTGGGGCCATGATCCAGCCAGGTTATGTATGTTCCGGTTAGTGGTATAATTACATCTTTTTTATATCACTCCCAAGTTTTTGTGCATATTTTTACCTGCAGACTTATAGAATTGAGGATTTGAAACGACTCAGTTGCCCCAGGGCTTCCTATCCATTTGCATCCAGTTAATATCTAATCTAATTCTTCTGGTATTGGTAGATGATACAGGTTGGTTGAAACTAACTGTTGATGTGGCTGTAATTATATCATTTATAGTGGTCATACATCACTACAAAAAAGGTGTATCTGGTGAAACACAGAGGGTTGGAGGATACCGTACCGTTCAATATAATATACACATACAGACTAATTCAAATGAAGATAGTACTGTAGGTGTCAAGTTTTGGAGGTCTTACATTTTTAATTCGCGTTTTGGTTGATACTCAAGAGTATCAAAAGTATTTATATATACCCAGACCTACAGTATACTGTATAACATGACATTATAAACTCATTGGGAAAGGAACTATCTTCTAATTGTCCTAACTTACAGTATATGTAGTCTTTTGGTTAAACAATTTCATTGTCCACTTTTCAACATTATACTTCACTATGGATTATGTTGGTGCCATACAAATAAAAGCTTATCATAAATGTAATAGCATTAGATGGAGTGGATGTTCACTTCTCGTCTGGACTATAGCATACACCCACTACACATGGTTATGCAACTATTTTTTTAACATATATCTACAAAAAGGTTAGAAGATAGATGAATACGTTAATACGCTTTGAAATGTAATAAACTTGATTCCTAAAATGTTGAATATTTTCCTTGTTTTTCAGGTACCGGTGGAAACTCAATTCTAAAATATGTTTATTGGTGATCCTCCTCTGAACCATTTTTAAACGTGGGAATCAAACGGGTATTGGAAACACAGAGACCCATGTTTACTAAGCATTGCTATTCCATTGGACACCTTTCCCATGCCAGAAGATCCCTTATGGCCCATTTACTTGAACAGACTGAAAGGTGTCTTGTGGAGAATGGCTGAATAGTAAATATGCCCCCTATATATTTATGGCAAACGACTTATTTTTTTAAATGCAAGCTTTCACATGCACTTGGATCTCAGATATTTAAAGCTTGACGGCAATGAAGAAAAGGGAAAGTGTTTTTATAATATTATAGTAAGTTGTAAAGAACGTTATGTTTCCATCACTTTTAGGTTCATTTCTAAACGTCAATGTATTATCTGAGGATTGCGTAATATTTGTGTACCTTCTATTCTTATATTTTCAGGAGAGGATTTCTTTCTTTAATTTCTCTCTCTTTTTTTTTCATATTGTACAAGATGATGTGTAATTTATTATCTTTGCTTCTGATTCATAGAAAATTCTACACCAAATGTACAAATGTAGATAGTATAGCAGTATACATTTTTTATTAAGCTAAGAGCCAAAGACTTAGGAGTATTCACTCAAGTGTAAAATCCATTGTTAGGAGCCTATTCTGGTAGCTCTAAAGTGTGACAAACCGCTTCTAAATTGCATGTTAGACGCCGATTTGCATGCTTTGCTATTCTGTAAGCCCTTGACGCATGTCCAAACCGCACCTAAACGTCTTTTTTAGAAGCAGTTTTACTCTGGCTCTGACCATCCGATCGGTTTGTCAAAAAAGCCTCCAACTGACATGTTTTGCCCACAACTGCTATTCTCGTAGCTCCGTTATGCAAACTGCTTTTAAAAATGTGCATTTTTTTAACACCACCTAAAGGGGGGGGCAAAATTGCAATATACATCCAGAACCTGAAACATAGGTTTGCCTGAGAACACGAAACCCCTAAGTCAGACTGAGGATGAACTTAACACCAGCTCTAGTCATTCCGCTTCTAAAGCAAGCACAAACTGGGTGGATTGGCTGTTAAACCATGCAGTTTCTCACTTTTTTTAGACACGTATTAGAAGAAGTGATTTGCTATAGAGAATACCGGGTTTTTTTTCCCTCACATTTCATTCTGCTACTTCTGAAAATTCCAAAACATGCGGTTTGGCAATGACAACTTCGGGGCTACCAGAATAGGACCCTTAGTCTTCGAACAAAAAATTCCTTAAAACCATAATGTCGTCAAACCTGCCACATGCAGGCCAGGTTATCTAGATTGCTCTGATTAATTCTTGGTTAGCTTACCTATAGGTACCACAGAGACAATTGCTTAGGTGAGTGCTACCCTGAAAACCTGTCAAGTTTACGACTCGGAACTGAGCTTGTACATCACTGATTTAGGATATGCATATCAAATTGTCAAGCGCGTTATACACGTAGGTCATTAGGTGGCAGTGGTTGTCACAATGTTGTAACAGTCGCTGCATGTTCATAAATTAACGTTGTTTTAGTTCATTTATGTTTGTGTGAGTAATATGGACAAAAAAGGAGAGCTTGGAGATTATTTACCTCACATATGATAATTGTTTGTATCAATTTTAGTTTGTTTTTTTAGTAACTTTTTGAGGCTATTCATTGTAAACATTATTTAAGCCATCAAATTTTAGCTGGTGTTAAACTTTTCTGCAGTAGAAACACATAATATATAACATTATATATTATATAATGTATATTATATTTTATATATATATATATATATATATATATATATATTATATATATATAATACACATGTATACTGCGTGTATATATAAAACAAGATTGAGAAGCGCACCCTTTATAGTGTAAAAACATTTTTTATTAAAACACTTTCATGTAGCAATAGAGGCAAATGCTCCCTCACAAGGTAGAAAGTGCAATATCGCAATTAGAGACACAAGGCCAAGCTTGTTACCAGCTGTCTGCTGAATAGGAGAGAGATGTCCACAACCCAGATGGTCAGCTGTAGCAACTGTCCGATCAAATTGGGTTAATGATGATTCCATTAGCCCCCGATGTTGGAAAGTTTCCTCATTGGGAATACACACTGCTCCGTTTGTTGCAGAGGTAACTCTCGCTAATGCTACGAGTGTTGTGCGTAAAGACGTCACAGCGCCACGGCGGCTGGAATCTGCTAGATCGTTACAGTACCACTGCAACAAACGGAGCGGGGTGTAATCCTCATGAAGGTCCATGTATATATTAAATGATCTTGTGAGCTCTTTCGCAGTTTTGTGACAATATCTTGTGACCCCATATAAGCTCACTCTTGAGTTTTCATTTCATAGAATTTCATATTTTTATTTATACACCATTCTAATTATTTTATTGAAGTGCAATCTTCACTATTATAATTGGTTAGCACTGATTACATATACTCTGTCTGTATATAGAGTATATGTGTGTATATAAATCATCAACTACCAGAAGTGTAGGAGGACATCAACCCTGGACAGTGAAGGAGTCCCCCAGTTACTGCATTTAGACGTTTGTACACCCAGTGGAGGGCAATATGAACCAGGACAGCACGCAGATAAGCTCTTCAACACTCGCTTGTAGTGTTTCATTGTATACATATTTTTTTATTGCTTATCATTAAAGACATACTAGTTTTGGTGTATCTTGTATTGAGCTTCTTTTCAAAACAGTGGGTGTGTGTATAATAAATCATTTTCATGTTTTGTGGCATTACCAGATTCTGCAACCTTTATCCCAATGGCACATCCCCCAATGTGCAAAGACTGTACTTGCCAAAACTTTAGCATAAAAACAATTTCATAGGGTATTTGCAGGCAAACTGTGAGCATGAGGATGTGTTAATGTAAGTATAGGAGATGAAGGGAATATTGTAAAACAAGTCATTCATTTGAATGGGATTTGTGTACAGGTTATATCTTAGATGTTAGATGATTGTAGTTATAGGCCTACTTGTTGAACTTGAACAATCTTTTGAATGCAAATTGGCCATTGTGAATCTGTTTATAAGAATATCCCATTAAAAAAAAACATTTGTTACATCTTACATCTTGACTGTGTGTGTCTGATTGATTCCAAGAATACATTTCCAAACAAAAACTGTTAAAAAAATAAATAATAAAACGGTTAAGGATGGTGTGACAGCCACAAGACATACAGTAAGACAGCCAGTCATGATTTTTAGCACACACTGGCGGCACACTTTATTAGAGTGCGGCCAGTTCCGCAAGCCGGGAGATTTCCCGGCTTGCTAGCGGCATCCCCTCGGCGTGCCGCGCGTCACCGATGGGAGCCCTGGTGTCCCGCGATGTGGGGGGCGGCGGTGGGGGGTTCCGGGGGACCCGGCGGACCCGGAGAGGAGAGGGGGAAGCCCCGATCGGCAGGCCTCTCCTCCGAGGCTTCGGCGCGCGCCCGGGACATCCCGGCGCGCGCCAGGTTACTGTCGCGGCCGAGACCGGGCAAATGCTCGAATAAACTCGGCCGCGACAGTACCTGGGTCTGCAGGCTGATTGCCGAGATCCAGGCAAGGCTGGTTTAACCACTAGGCAAACTAGGCAGCTGCCTAGTTTTCCTAGTGCAGTGTTTCCTAACTGGTGCCGCTGGATTTCCCAAAGCAGGATTGATGCTAGGGGGCTGGGCAATTTCCTTCATCCTGATTGGCTGCATTATTAAGGAGGTATCAGGAGCCTCGGGGTAGGGCTAAGCAGAGGAATAAGCAGCATGGCATGGGTAGGAGAGAGGTGAAGCTAGGTGTCTGTCAGTCCTTTGTGTATTTGTTCTGTTATGTAAGTTTTCTGTGTCTGTTCTGTGGGGGATGAGGGAGAGCGAATGAGAGACACACACACACACACAATCCCCCCACAATAATTACACCCCCATAATACACATATATTACCCCATGCACAATAACCCCCACACACAGAATACAAACACTACCCCCCACAAAAAAATACAAACACTACCTTCCCAAATACAAACAACACCAGTGGGGGAGAGAGGCCCAGCGATGGAAGGAGGCAGGCCCAGTGTGGGAAAGAGGCCCAGCGATGGAGTGAGGCAGGCCCAGTGTGGGAAAGAGGCCCAGCGATGGAGTGAGGCAGGCCCAGTGTGGGAAAGAGGCCCAGCGATGGAGTGAGGCAGGCCCAGTGTGGGAGAGAGGCCTACAGCAGCTGCGGAGAGCCAGGGACAATTTCTAATGCCGGCCAGGCCCCCCACAGTCACTGGACCCGGTACACTTGTCCCGGCTCTCCCCCTCTGTCGGCGGCCCTGCACGTAAGTCATTTTGGACTCTATAAAAATTGGACTGTCTGTCTTTCTATCTCAACCCATATTTCAGGGTTTGGAAGTTCTGTGTGAATTGAATGTTGTAATTGCATATCCAGACAATGAAGAATGAAGTGGGCACTTCGCATTTGTAGCAAATGTATTTGTCATAATCTTATTCTGACGTATCAGCAGTACATACAGCCTTTTTCAAGGACATGCCTTAGGAAATAGGAGCACAAGTAACTAAAAAAGAACCTCCTATTTACAAAGATTAAGTGAATTCTCCAGCATCTTCTTTTTTCTTTGAATTAAATGTTGTAACCTTTGCAAACAAACTTAATATACAAATTTGTGGGTAGATTTTAGGACATTTGCGCAGAGGAAAAATGATGGCGGATTCGGGAGCCTTCGCCCACATTTTCAACTGCCTGCGAATATCCCTCTGCAAAACAGATTTTGTTAAAAATCCGGCAAACAAATTGCAGTTTGAATTTTGACACATTTATCCATCTCTAGTCAAGATCCAGCACCAGTTCGTGCATCTGACAGTGTAGTCCAGGGATGATGCAAACAAGGGGTCCAAGCTGGTCCAAGCCTTCAGATCTCTTGTGAAAGATACAAGTTGTGGGTGATGAATGTACTTTTCTGCTGACCTGCTGGCCAATGAGTTGCTATACTGTGCCACAATTGGTTAAGACACAAAGAAGTCCAAGGAGAAAATCATGGACTGGATAATCCTGGAGCAGTATACAGGTACTCCCCTCACTAGTGGGATCAGCACCATAACGTAAAAACACTATTGGTTGCTGTGCAATTAGTAGACCATTTTCTGGAAGGTGAGACTAGCAGCCTCCCAGAAAGAGCCACCGGACTGGCTTCAGCTTGACTGGAGCTCCAGGGAAAGGATATTAACAGCAGAAGGCACTAATGCCCCTCATTTAAATACAACCCTCAAAAGGGAATTAAGGGGAGGCCAACAATCTCCTATGAGTTTTTACCCTAGAGTCCACAGAGACTGTTCCTACTGAGTTTTTGCCTTCCATTTTATAATAGCCTTCACAGAGTATTAGTTGTGGACAAAGGGGGCATAGAGATATGGACTGCCCCCACATTAACTGTGCCTTTGCCCATGTGTTTTCACCTCTGACCAGTCAAATTTGCACCAAGTGCAAGTTCCAGTTCTGGGTCAGGCAGGACTCTTGTATTGCAGGACTTGGTGAAACCTGAGAACCGAAATAATAATTGAACCTGATAATATTGCATATATATTATATATATATTCCGTCTTACACCACTGGTAAAGTGACTTGGTGGTAGGAGGGATGGTAGCAACAATAACTGTGGTACTGGTTCGTTTACCTATCCCTGTTCTGATTGGATTGGAAGGGATTGCCCATATTTGTATCTCTCATTGAAATGAGGAGGATAGCAGGGAAAATCTTAACGTAGAGAACCTAAGTGAAATTTACCCACAAAGGTTCCACCCCAGGAAATCTACACAAAAATGAAAGTCCGATAAACAGATATGGCTTTCCACAACAAAACTACAGAGTAAGGGAAAGCCTCAGAGGGGAAGACTTAGATTTTACCAACCTGGGGATAAGATTATACTTTTATTGCCTTCAATAGCAAACACAACTAAATGGCACAGTCCAAACAGGAGATGGCGGCAATGAAGTTGCCAAACCAAGGGCCAGATGGGGTAAAAATATATCATATTAATCTCCTAAGGCACTGGAATGCTCAAGAGCATGTCCATCCATATGTATAGAACAAGAGCTTGACTTGAGTCCACATCTCCAAAAAGTAAACAATTGAATGGTGAGCAGACACAACAGCTTAGGGAGGTGGTTAGCCAGGTCAGCGATATGTAGAACTGACCTCATTAAACACATCATTGAGACTGACCCAGGGGTAAAAGATAAGCCCAGCCTTACAACCTCATGAAAGTAAGAGAGCTTCCATAGAAAAGGAGATAAGGAAAATGTTATGCTTATTCATCATAAAAGAATCTCAAAATGACTGGTATTGCCCAATTATTCTGGTTCCTAAAACAGATGGATTACTTGATTCTGCATTGACTTTAGGAAGGTTAATGCAGTGTCGACGTTTGTTGCGTATACCATGCCAAGGGTTGATGAATTATTGGATCACTAAGAGGCATCAAGATTTATTATCACCCATAAATTTAACCCTAGGGGTACTGGCAAATTCCCTTATCTGAAACCTCTATGCCCAAAACCGCTGTGACCTGGTGTACCAAATTCCATAAATAAAGACAGGTCTGAAGTCCTACATAAATCAGAGCTTTGGCAATCTGAAGCCAGCTGAAGGGTGCATTCTTCTGATATTGCTGCAATTCTTTTTTGTTGCTAAATTAAATTGGTTTTATTTGACAAAGCTGCTACCTGGCCCGACGCTCCTACAGATGGTATATGTGTCATTTATTACGTGCAGGTACCTCAAGAAGTATGGGCTCCAGAAGGGTGTGGCAGTTATGGGCCAACAATCAGATGTGGTGTTTTACTAAAATACCATGAAACACACCACAACACCAAGAAATGGGCAAAGTATTCATTTTTTGGAGGACAACCCACAATTGTGGCTGCTAGAACCTTCATCGGTCATGGATTAAGGGCCACATTTACTAAGCTTCAAGGTGTCTTCCAGTACCGGAAGGTGTCTTAAGTCAGAAAAACAACTGTAAATATATTCAGATAATGTTGCATAGGATGACCATAACAGTTCCTAATATTGTGGGCTCATGTTTTATGCTATTATTTTCGTTGTATGGCATGTTCTTTGCAGTTTTGACAATGCAACATTAAAAACATGTTCCTGTGGAGCTTCAGAACACAGCATGTTGCACTAAGCTTTTACTGCAATTGAAATACTGATTACAGTACATAACATTCAAAGAATTAACTGAAATAGAAAGGGAGTGCATGTCTGTGATTGTTATGCAAGTAGGCAAAATGGACAAAAGTGTTTGGTCAAGTGGTCCATGTGATCAATTTCTAGGTTTTCATGTTATGATTCAAAATTATCTCAAGATGTAACTGTGACGGTGCTCATCTTAAATCAGGAAGTGGACCCGCAGGGCTGAGGCAGGGATGCAGAATAACCGACCAGAGCCCAGGGACAGAGTATCAATAGTCAGTGAGCAGGCTGGGCTGGCGGCAGTGGTGCAGAATCCAGGAGACAGGCAAAAGGTCAGGCAGGCTGAAAGCAGCGAGGTCAGGGTCATTATCTGGGGTCAGCAACAAAGTTATCCAAACAGGCAACAGGGAAAGGCGTCACAGCGAAAACAGACAGGAGCTGCAAAACTTAGAACTTTGCTCGTTGACTCCCACTGGAAACTGCAGCCTTAAGTAGCAGGCTGCCAGTAACCAAAATGGCTGAACTGAGGAGAAAGGGTTGGCAAGCTGGAAAACCTGAACTGCAGCAAAACCTGGCACGGATCGGGCAGAATCCTTACAGTAACAAAACAATATCTTTATCCTTTAAGTAGATAAAGAGTACAAACATGTACATATTGCCAGATGCACAAAGTTCCATTAAATCAGGGCTCATAGCGTCTTCTAATCAAAATCAGTAAAGGATGTTATCTTCCATAAGGTTAATGCCAATTCAGCAGCTGGTTTAGCTCACTGCTAAAACTGTTGCCCTGAACAACAGAAGTTGTGGGTTTTTATCCTATTGGGCCCCACATTACACCCATCCACACAAGATGCCTTACGACCTCGCTTGTCAGGATAGGTATTGTGGAAATATTTTAGGAGGTACAGTATGGGGTATGAGTTATTTAATCATACTTGGCATATCTATCAGGTGATCCGGTGATCTTTCCACATGTTGTTTGAAGATAAATATAAAAAAGATAGAACTTCAAATTTGAAGGTACCCTCCTGTAGAGACAAAGTTAAGATTACTATCTAGTGACCCAGTTTTAAGTCCCCCACCATCCGGTTAGACCTAGGGTTATATTCAGGAAAGGCTAACCGCTAAAGTAATGAAGGGGTTAAATATCAGTGCCTGGTTTGTTGGTGGTAGAGGGGAGTGGGGTGAAGGTGGTATTTGGCCCGTGGTTCGTGTTTATGCCTACCGGGAGGGTTGCAGGAGGAGTTAACCCCTTCATTACTAGTAGTAACCGTTAAGGTAATAAAGGGGTTAACCCTCCCACTACCCACCCGGTAGGCCTAAACACCCATCCTAGGCAACTCCAACCTTAACCCACCACCTCTACCCCAATAAATATTAAAATGCAATACAACAACCATTACTATCCAATACACCCATTGATTGCCAGTATGGTTATCTATGCCCTAAATTGGAGCAAAGATAACCCCAATGGCAATGAATGGGAACCCTACTACCCACCCTCTCTACCCCCAACAACTCCCCACCCCCCCCCCCGCACCTCCCTCAACACATACAGTACAGTTAAGGGCAAAATCCCTACTATCCAAATCTGGATAATAGCACATTTGCCCACTAAAAAATAAAACATTATCCAACCAGCATATAGTAAATTAAAGTTGTACTTACCCCTGCCAGGATGAAGGCTGCCCTCATCCTCATCTATGTCCTCCGAGTCTTCCGTGGGCAGCAACATTAAAATAACAAATACTAACTACTGGCCAATAACCCCTTAATTACCTTGGCGGTTATTAACCACTATAGCAATTAAGGGGTTAACCCCCCCTGATACCCACCCAGGAGGCCTAACCACCCTCCCTGGGGAAACTAACCCCACCCCCCCTGCCCCCATCACCACATATACAAATGAGCAAAGGCACTAGTAGCCAAAAATGGCTAATAACACCTTTGTTATTATGTGATATTATGTGACGTTCCTCCTTCTCTTACCGTGCACCCCAAAACTGGAACAACCTACCAGAGACTATCACATCCACCACCAGTTTAAATTCTTTCAAATCTAAGGCTGTCACACATTTTAATCTGGTCTGTAACTGTTTCATACGCCCATAATATTTATTATCTTTAACTGTGCATGCAATGTCTTGTATATAATGTATACCCTGTTCATTTATGTAACTATTTATAACCATGTATTATTTGTCTTAACTCTGTGCCCAGGACATACTTGAAAACGAGAGGTAACTCTCAATGTATTACTTCCTGGTAAAATATTTTATAAATAAATAAAATAATAAATTCATTTGCCCATTTGTTTGCAAACAAAAGAAATATACAATAAAATAACATTCACATAACATAGTTACATAGCAGATGAGGTTGAAAAAAGACATGCGTCCATCAAGTTCAACCTGTTCTAAATGTAGATGGCTGATACTTTGGGCCTCATGCAGAGAGCAGCGTTATCGTGGAAAGCGCCATTTTTTGGCAAAATCTGCCTTTAGAAAGGCAGGTACTGGCGAGTTTTAAAAAAAGCGCCATTTTTTTTTTTTTTCCTTTCAAACTCGCTGCACGACCGGCGAGAAGGTAAATTTCTCCAGTTGAAAAAATTTCCCTATTCAGAAAGGCGCGATCGCCATCTAGTGGCTGATCGCGCCAATAACATGGAGAGAAATTCTCAATTTATCTCCGCCAAAAAAAGTTGGCAGGAGGCTGGCCAGAGGGAGAAGAAAAAAAAAAACGCGATTTTTTTCCCAACAGTTTCAACAGCGCTAATAGCGCTGGTTGAAACTCTCCATATGCAGAAAGGCAGTTTTCTGCCCTTTCTGCATATGGAGAAAAAAACTCTCCAAAAAAGCTAAAATTTTTCCCCCTCTCCAATTCTAAAATTCGCTGCTCTCTGCATGAGGCCCTTTATCCTATATTCCTACTTACAATATATTGAGAGATTGTACCCCAGATGAAGTCGCAGTAGGCGACGAAACGGACGTCACGTTGGGTTTTTAATGCTATGGTGTAAATTAGAGGTCTAATATGAAGCTGTCCTAGCGGTATATATCTTCAGTATAGGCAAATATACGGGTTCTGTGGAATTGTGCCGGGCTCCAGACCTATGATAATATCTCCCGGGCGGCAACATCCATGTGACAACTTTAAGTCGTGCATTTCAACTGATGGTGTACCGCCCGGATACACCATGATATAACTACTGATCCAGTAATTCACGATTGTCTGGGTAACTTAAAGATCATGGGTGCAAGCACAGAAGCTGCTCTGATGTTACAGCAGTGACATCGTTATGAATATATGAACACCTAACATTTGCTGGTATCCTGGTTGGTTCCATCTAACCACTAATAACTTGAGTCCCAAACCACACTGTCTATCAGGGACCCACTCAGTAATAAAAAAGCTTACCACACAAGGCTATAACACCGGATCCAGCATTGTATACAAAGAAATTTCCAACTGCACTGGAGACAAACATCTGCCATACGAAGCACTTATATGTACATTCATAAATAAATACAAAACTGATAGTAGTATGAGATAGTCACTGTCAATTAATTGTGACACACAGTGTTACCCTATATGCATTTACCCGCCCACATATTTGTGGAGTCTGACAGCGAGTCATTGTGCAGAGACTCTATTTGAGAGTATATTTTGACTGTACTGGTCAAGTTTAGTGGGTGAAGTCATAGTATATTTTCACTCTGCACAATAAAGACTATAATTACCAATAGGGTAACCTCATGACTCCAGATACACGGATTAACTGGATGAAATCTATATAGATTGGATTTACATACTTATCTAGTATCATTCTATCTATTTGGAACTACTGTTTTAATGATTGTACAGCCACACTGGTTATTATAGCTTTTGGATGCAGCGTGTATACACTTGACAATCAACATTACATCTATTATAGCTAGGTGTTCATTAGCAATTATATATGTACATTACAGGGCATTACTGTACTCCACGACTGATTGTATCACCATCACATCAGTTATGATTTCCCCTTGCTAGTGATCCTCCATATCCATTCTAAACACTATGTGGAGATGTATAGCAGGCATCTATATACGAAGCATTAATCCTAGATTTATCTCCTCTTATTAACTTAGGGTCTAATCATAGGTATATTACTACCTTACCCAAGGAATTATCTAAGAGGAGTCTAATCTGAAAAGGGTGAAACCGTAAGAGTTACAGACACACCATCCTCGTATATACCTCCTTATCTGATACAGAGCCTCTGAGCTGGTACTGACACTCTAGAGGCACTAGGAGCTTCATGGTTTTAAAGTAATTTATGTAGTGATTTAGTCCAATAAACTTGTATATGTTGTATGTTTTGCGCACTTAAGGACCAGGATTTAATACAACTCAGGTCTGTGGTGCGCCCTAGTGGGGATCTTTTTGTGTGCTCTTTACACACGCATCCCTTTTGTCTTACAATATATTGATCCAGAGGAAAGCAAACAAAAAACCCCCAGTGAAATATCATCCAATGATATCTCATAAGTGGAAAAATAAATTCTTGACTGGGCAGTTAATTTAGAGGGTTATTCCCTTTTTCGGAAGCATCGAGCAAATAGAAGTGGCGGTGGAGTATGCTTATATGTTAAACCGGATATAAAACCTATTATAAGGGATGATGTTTATGAAGGGAAGGATGAAAATGTAGAGACCTTGTGGATAGAAATTAGCAGTTTGAGGTAAAAGTATAAAGAAAATGTTAGTAGGGAGATGCTATAAACCACCAAATATCTGTGAGATTGAGGAAACTAAAATACTTTTGCAAATGGAGAAGGCATCAAAACTAGATCGTGTTTGCATAATGGGTGATTTTTATTATCCAGACAGGGGCAATGAGATTAGCATTACAACAAAGGGAAACAGGTTTTTGTGGGGTTCTTAAAGACAATTATATGACCCAAATTATTGAGACACCAACAAGGTGAGGGGCAGTACTGGATTTGGTAATATCAAACAATGTAGAAGTAATAGCAAATATTCAAATCCTGGAACATTTGAGTTACAGTGATCATAACATGTCTCATTTGAAATAAATGATCAAAAAAACAGATTACTTTGGCTCAACAACGCCCTTAAACTTTAGAAAGACAGATTTTAATAAACTGAGGGCTAATCTACAAGTAATACATTGGGATGATGTTTTTGCAGGGAAAAATGTAGAAGATACAGTACAGTATATGGGCAGTCTTTAAAACATTGTTAGAAAATCACACTTTGGGTAATAAGTATAAAAGAAATACGTCAAAACCAATGTGGCTAAATAAACAGGTAGGGGAGGAAATGGAAAAAAAGAGGCAGGCGTTTAGATTCTTGAAGTAAGAAGGGACTGAGGCATTGTATCCGAATTATAAGGATTGTAACAAAAATTGCAAAAGGGCAATCAAATGTGCAAAAATGGATAATGAAAAAAGGATTGCAATAGAAAGTAAGATCAACCCTAAAAAGTTCTTTAAGTACTTTAATAACAAAAAAATGAGAAAAGAAAATATAGGACCCTTTCAGTGTGAGATGGGCAGGCAGATTATTGGCGATAAGGAAAAAGCAGAGGCATTAACCAAATTCTTTGCCTCTGTGTTTACCAGGGAAGAATACATTCCAATAGTTGTGCCACAGGAGGAAGCCACAACCTCCATATTAATGAACAATTGGTTAACTGAGGAAGAAGTTCATAGGTGGCTTGAAAAAGGCCAGGTTTTTCTAGCTATATCTTATTTAGTTATTTTACGTTTTTTATTTATATTATTTTATTTTTCTACTTGCTTTTTATGGTTTTGTGTTTATTTTAAGTATTTTTGTATACTTTATTATGCTATTTTAGCATTTTCCTTCTTATTTAATTTTTGATTCCATGATTTGGTAAAAATCCAAACACTAAAACACAAACATTTAATAGAACCAAAACACAGCTGAAAGTACCCAACCATAATTACTGTACATTACAGAATCAGAGAACTGGAATATCCAGAATGAGTTAGAATAGCTGCACTGAGAATAGTTGTGTAAAGGTTGAGTCAAGAATGCCAAACGTTTTACACCTTTTCACGTGGCTCAAATGCTATAACCTTGTGAACTTACATAAAGCCAAGAATAAAATGTGTTAAATGTTTATTAATCTTTCTTGTAAACTTTCAGATACCTTACAAGCCAAATTATAAAACATGTTCACGTTAAAGGACTGCATGATAAAATATATTAACTCAAAATCATATTGTCACAGTTTTCATGTATATTGCCCTGTGTATTTTCACCTGAATTGAAAGCTGCTTGAAAGCGTAAAGCTAAAACATGACGGAAAAGGTAAACATTACTGCGGATTTCCAAGATGCCAGTAAATTAGGCCTTGGTAGTCATGAATTTGATTAAGTAGGTAGCGGTGTTTCCCCCACCCTCTGGGATATTTGCCCTGCTACCAGGTGTGTAGTGCTGGTATTTGCTGGTTTACAGGATACTGAGGTGTCCGCCGATGGCAGTGGGGACATCAGGACAGGATTCTGGGGTAGATTGTGATTCTTTCTCATGTTGGTGTGAGTGCCTCCATCTCTTGCAGGCTCCGGGTATGTGGAGGCAATCCCTGCTGGAAAACTCATTAATACTCCCCCTGATAGATTGCACTCACGAGGCAAGAGAATATTTCATAAACAGCAACTTCTTTATTCTCTCTCTGTACACAGCATACTGTATAACAGCATACACTGGATACACAGCATGTACTAGGCCTCCAGCCTCAGGATGGTCCCTGTACACACCCCAGCCATGGGCACCAAGGGTGGTCTGAGCTCTTCCCTGACTCCATATTATAGTCAGAGGTATCAGTCCCACTTCCCTAGGGAAGGGGATAGAAGGTAACCAGAGCCCTGCGCACACTCTTCTATGATATGTCTCTCTCAAGGGAGAGGTATGTGGGTGTATAGCACACCAAAACAATGCAAATAAATGCAAGAAAAATGTGATACTTGCGCACAATTCCAGAGCTCCTGGTTCAGGGATGGCCTATCTGCAGCAATCCAGATATACAGCAACAAGAGAGATGATCCAGGGCTCCACGGGTTTTTCAGCAAAATAATTTATTCATGATACACAACTGTGACAGGGTGAATGAACGTCACCAGCCATATGCCTGGAAAACCTATGTTTAGGCTTGCAGTGCAGCAGTGACGAGGTTAAGTTGAGAAGGGCTGCTTAATTAGTCTGACCCCAGCTGCATAATCAAGGTCTTAAAACCCCAGGCTGTACACACATGCAAGAGAGCTGGTGAGGAGACATGACTGAAAGTGCTGAAGAGATTACTGCTGTAAGGTCTGTGGTGCAAAGTACATGTGTGATGAACTGTCTGTCTCCTGCATACTAAAGAGAAGCTATTTTGTTCTGTCTGCTAAAAAGAAGCTATTTTGTTTTGTCTGCTGAAGAAGAAGCTATTTTCTTTTGTTTGCTGATGAGAAGCTATTTGTTTTTGGTGTGCTGTATGTGTTAAGGCTCAAATAAATAGCCTTATCCAAAGAACCCGCGTGTGTGGTTGCATGTACCCTGCAACATATGGTGTCTGAAGTGGGATTTTGAAAGGCCCCTGCAGTTAAAGGGCCACACACACATACAAAAATGAGAAAAATGGAAGAATTTTTAAAAGAGTTTCTGTGCGAGCAGACCAGACAGCAGGGACAGTTAATGCAGGAGCAGGCCCGGCTACCAGCAGAGAGAGATAAAAGACTATTACAGCAGCAAACCCAGCTCCTAACCCAGCAGCAGGCAGCACAGGAGGAGCGGATGGCCAAGCTGCTGACCCAATTCCAGGGGTCTGCCAGTCCAGAACTTGCAAACAAACCCCCGGTACTCCTAAGGAAAATGGCTCCGAACGAGGATCCAGAGGCTTTTCTACTGACATTTGAAAGGGTTGCTGAAGCTCAGGATTGGGCTGCTAAGATGAGACCCCGGGTCCTCGCTCAGCGGTTATTGGACTTGTGTACACGCTGGATACAACCCGAGGAGCGCATTAAGGAGGGAATTCTTGAGCAGGTGGTTTTGGAACAATTCCTACAGATAATACCCCCTTCCGCACGCTCGTGGGTAAAACGCCACGCTGCTGAAACCCTAGCTTTGGCGGTCCGACTCGTGGAGAACTTCCTTGGGGCTGAGGAGCAGGCGAGTGTCCTGGGCCCAACGGATTCGACTCCACCGGCACTTGCGGACGCCAAAAGAGGGAGGTCGGATCAACGGGGAACCTACGGCCCGTCCACGCGCTACCGCCAAGTCCAACGGAAGGAGCAGTCGTTCCAGCAAGGGTAGAGTCCAAATGCTGGTCCCCACTGAGACCCTCATCTACTTCCTGATGTCGGCTCGTCGCAAAATGAGAGGAGCTTTTGAGGACGTCGCCCATAGGACCCACCAGATGCCTGGTATCCAGTATCCGGTCCAGCAGAGCGCTATCCACGGCCCCCTCCTACGAGGGAACCCTCTCCATGTTCCGCCTGCGGAGAACAAGGCCACGGCATGTGGACCGTCCACGGATGGATTGTTCATTCGGCAGGACCGTCGCCTCGGCCTTCACGGGAGAAAACTACAAGCACTGGCTACTTCCAGACAAGGTTGGGGGAAAAAACGTCCAGGCCCTTGTAGATTCGGGCTCTGGGAAAACTCTGGTCTTCCAGGAACTTCCAGGAACTGTTACAGCCTAACGTGTGTTCTTTTGACTCTCCATGGAGCATAGAATGTATACACGGCGATGTAAGACGGTATCCGACGGCCAAAATCCAGCTACAGGTAAAGGGTCAGGAGGCCTACCTCGAAGTAGGAGTCGCTCCTTGGCTCCCTGCCCCCGTTGTGCTCGGCCGGGACTGGCCGTTCTGGAGGTTAATTTCTTGGAAGTTAGTGGCTCCTCCTTCACAGGTTTTAAGCCCGCCCCTCCCCACTTCCCAAGTTAGTAGGTCCTTTCATTCTACTGGATATAGATCCAATGTGGTATTTCTCCCTCCTAATAGAGGTAAATGAGAATTGTTATCCTAATAGAGGTATATTAGTATTTTATCTGGTAGTGTTAGGACTTTCGAACAGGGTCTGCCTTGTCGTGGCTCGCAAGCTTACAATGCTTTGGCCAAAGGGTTAAACTAAATGACCTCTTTTCAAGAGAATATATAAGTATTTTACTGTGTATTTTTGTTATGTTGGATGTAGCATTGGGCTTCTCTGTCGTCTGTTGTATACATATGCCACGCTCAATAGCACTCCTTTTTGACACATATACAACAATACGTTTTGCCCTGATTTTTTGTGAAAAGGGCAACACCTCCTTTCATGCTTCTGGATGGAAGCTTGTGCCAAACAATGTGGCATTTCTGTCAGTGGGTTTACGGTATAAATCACTGTGTAGCGTACCCTTCTCATACGGTATGTTAAGAGAACATCAGAAAGGAAATTTGTTTATTACTCCACGTTTTAGTGAAATTAACTGGGATGTGTAGTTCATTTAGATAATTAAAGAACTCAATTAGTTCATTAGATGTACATTCCCATAAAAGAAGAGATCATCTATATATTTTTTTTGTAAAAGGTTGTATTGAAGAGGAAATTCCGCCATGTACAGATTGGCATATGAAGGAGCAACGTTGCTTCCCATAGCTGTACCTGTGATTTGCAAATAACATGTATTTTCAAACCTAAAGAAGTTCTTATACAGAACAAAATGGATTAAAAGTAGTATATAATCAACTGGTGGGTTCACTTTATGTTCTTCAATTAACCTCTGTTTAATAACCGCTAAACCCTGTGCGTATGTGTGTGTGTGTGTGTGTGGGATGATGGTATAAAGGTTTGTGACATCCACAGTGACCAGTAAGAAAGTTCTATTTTCCATAGGTACTTTTATTACTTTAGTTAGGAAATCAAAGGTGTCTTATATATGATGGGCCATTGAGTAAAGAGGCTGTAGGAACGTGTCTATGAATACCGCCAGGGGTTGATTCGTAGAATTGTTGCAGCTATAATCGGTCTCCCAGGTCGATCTAGGAGACCTTTAAGTATTTTTGGGAGTAAGTAGAATACAGGGCGGCATGGATTTTTCATCACTGCAAAGTCTACCTCTGTTTCATTAATCTACAAATTATTTAAACCCAGTTGTATGATACCCCTCACATCTTGTTGGTAACTAATGTAGGATCATGATCTAGTGTAATGTAACATTCATTGTTGTTCAGTTGTCTTAGGGCTTCTTTTCTATAGTGTATAATTTTGTAGGACTAGTGCTCCTCCCTTATCTGCCTTTTTTAAATGATTTCTTTTTTATCTGACAGATTTTTTTAGACATTTCTTCTCTTCCAGTGTGAGATTAAAATGTGTGTAATGTTATCTTTTAAAGAAATTTTTTACATCACTTTTAACCAATCACATAAAGATGCTAACAGCAGGACTTTTGCTATAAACTTTGATTTAAGCTTACATACCGTCTTAGTGTCTGGATGTACCTGTGTCTACTGTTGCTGTCGTTGCTCGTCCTGTGCAACTGGTAATCTTCGGAAAAAGAAGGATTTAAGATTAAGATTGCGTTCTAATTTAAACAATTCAACCTCCAATTCAAAGGGGTTAGGTCTAGTGGTAGGATCAAAAGAGGGTCCTTAGGATAGTACCGAAAGTTCCATTTCGGACAACTGATAAAGTTGTCAGACTATCACCAGATTATGCCCACTTGTTATTGTTCTGAGTGTAGAATAGGTGGTGTCCTTGGGTTTGTGTTTGCTCCTCCTGGTCTTTTGTCTTTCCTCTTGGTGGTAATGGATTTCACTCTTAATAAAAAAGATGCCATGCCTGGTGTCCGTTGGTATGCTGCCTCCGCTGATGAGCTGACCACTTATTGGAATGTCTGGTCTTCTATCTGACAACAGGCATAGGACCAAGAAGGACAATAATGTCATAAAGAGCAATATCCCTAATTACGTAATGTGCATTTTTCTCTAGCATCTCTTTGCATCAACATATCAAGGTACATTGCTCCAAGTTTGTCCTGTATGTTTTAGCTTATGATTACAGTGTGTCAATATGAGTTAAGGAATAAATCCAAGAGGCACATATTAAAAAATATGAGTAATTGTTGTTGCCTTTTATATTTATTTAAAAAAACGCCAGTCTGAGTGTAAGAGATGTGTGCCGAGGTACACTCAGGGAGACCGTTTTCAGTGAAATTAAAACATGGCTTTATTCAGCCTCTTCCTTTAAACACTGTACAGCATACAAAAACAAAATAAACAAAGCAACAAACACGTATCCCTGTGTAAGGGCTAACTCATTCCTTTAACGAGTGCTCACCACAAACAGAACAGGACCACGAGGCTGAGGTGGGGATGTTAGTAACCAGCAACCTGCAACCGAGCAACCAAGTCCGGAGTGCAGAGTGAAGTGGTGGTATAGCCTGGTCAGGGTAGAAGAAGACAGAATGTTCGTGGTACTTGCCGTGGTCAAGGGTAGGAAAGATCAGATAGTCAATTAGCGGTGCCGGGGTCCTGGAATATAGAAGGTAGAAGTCCAAAAGCAAACCGAGTCCAGGGGTCAGAGAAGGCGGAGGTCCAGGTACAAGCCAAGGTCAAATAGGAGCAAGAGAAGCAAGACAAGGTCATACAAGGCAATAGCAGGGCAGCAAGGTATTTGAGGCAAACACTAGTTACACAAACCGAAGTTTATGCTCAGCCAGTTTGCAGCAGGGCTGGCTGAGCATTTAAGGAACAGGCAACCAATGGTAGGATAGCAGTCAGCTGCAGGGTAATGAATGAAACCCGCCCCTTAGATATATTAGGTCCACCGATAGGCAGGGGTGGGGAGAAGTGCAGATGAGGAATAAGTGGAGATGAAATTAACCCCTCGTGTACCCATGGCAACGTGGCGCCTGCGCGTAGCTTGCGTGTGGTGCACATCATTCGTCACCCCAGCCTGGTAGCACGGCGCGCGTCACCCGTCTCGTCACGGGTCACATCACGGAGGCGGGGCCGAAGGACGATCCTCACAACTCCCCAGTCTCTATCTGCAAGACTGGGAGGAAAAGCCCCATACCAGCCTACTACCCAATGTCTCAAGCGGTACCTTAAAGCAGGTGGCCCTTCAGGTCAGTGGTGTCTGGTTGCCTTGGTGTAGGCTCAAGACTCTCTCCTCATGTCAGCACCGTTGGGAGTCCACTTTCTCCTGTGTCAGCACTGTTGTGTGCTAAGGAATCTCTCTTAGCAGTTTCCAACAGGAGGCTTTTCTAGAACTCTGATTAGCCAGGTGGAGCCTGGTTAATTGACTGCCTGCAATTAACCAGCTCCCTTCTGAATTCCTCAGAGCATTTAGAGGCAGTTTTACTTAAACAGGGATAAGTCCCTGTTACACTGAAGTTGTGTAAATCGCTAACTAAATCTGCCCCAGGTGTAAGAAGCTTGAGATCCTTATAATTGATGCAAGTGCATCTGAAATGGAAAAACAATGCAGTGCATTAAAGCAAATGTTTGTTTTCCTGCACACTGAGACACACATATTTTTCCTTAGAAGCCTGTATTACACAAAGTTAACTTTGAACTTCATTCATTTTTTCGTGAATAAGTTATTGCATCAGAAAACAATGCAATAGGCCAGATAGATCAGTACACTTCAGAGAACTTTGTGTAACAGGTTGAGATACCTTATTGGACCGACATAAAAATTATATATAGATGTTGGTCATAAGTTTTCACAATCCAGTAGCTGACTTTTTCTAATGCTTGTCTGTTTATTATAACAGATATAAATACACAGTGTCATATTTCTTTATGGTTGTTTCAGTTAGCAATTATCTAAAATCCTCTACTTGAATGTTGTCATATTGTGATTTAGTTTAAGATTATAGAGTAAAACATAACATTAATTTGTTATGTATGTAAAAATAAATTTTACCCTTTTCCTTGATTAAGCAAGTTTAAAAAAATCATTCATTTTCCTGTTGAAAGAAGATTACGGGGTTAATTCTATATACTCCACACCTGCAGTTTTCACACTCCACATACTCCCCACCTGCACACCAGCCGTTTTCAGGCTAAATTCCCCCTTAACGTCAATTGGGCTTTCAGGAGCAAACATACAGAAAGGTTGCTTTGCAGTATTTAAAATTACCCCCTAATGGTTATTTGTATCATGCATCTTGCAGTGTCTATGATTTGTATTGAAAGAGCCTATTCAAGCATAAATACGGAAATCTTCTCTAGTTACAGTATAGCATTGAGGTTTAGTTAGTTCTAGATTCCTGTGAGGTTCTAAAAGCTCTGTACACTAAAAATTTAAACTATGAAAACCTCTAATGTTGGTCTGCCTAAAGGTATCTCTACAGTACCGGCCATGAATGTACACTTCTACTAAATTCTGCATGCTTTCACTTACACCATTGTTATATTGTTCTGATAAATCTAGGGGTCCAAGCCCACACACTGCATGTTCTTTCTCCTTGCTTTTCCTGGAACTGTAAAATAGCATTATGCAATGTGTTAGCCATTGGGCTTTAAACATTGAGACAATTGATGATATTTGGTAGCAGTTACAGTAGATTGTCAGGGTCAACTATGACGGAGCCATTGGTGCGACTGCACTGGGCCTTGCGCTTACTGAGGCCCTGCTCTATCCCCCAAGACCCCACCTGTGGTGGTGACGACAGAGACAGCCCAGGTGGCGATCACGGACCCAACTTCTGGTGGAGCCTAACTTCCATGTCAGGACCCCCCTTGTGGGCTCCCTCCAGTGCCACTGCTTCCGCAACCACCTAACAGGTAGTGCTACGGAAAGGGAAGAGGCCCTGCATACATACTCTGCACTGGACCCCGTGATTTTGCAAGCTCGTGCTCTTTACCACCATAGTAAATATAAGATTCCATATACAAGGCCAAACGAAATAAAGCAGTGTGCCGGAAAAGGAGGATGAGACGTGAATGATTGTTTCTACAAATACAGGTAGATTTAAGGCTCCGATATATACCCGGAATCCAGTAGTCATTGAATAGGCTGTTGCAGCAGAGCAGACAGAAAGCCTGGACTATTAACAAATGACAGTACTGTTAAGAAGTGAACAGTGATGGTATAGAAGGCATGTATCTCTAAGAGAATTGTACGGTCCTGCCATCAAAGAAAGCCACTTGGCTGTGTCAGCAAAAGAAGTTCACGAATATCAATATAAATATGTAATGTGAAGGAGCTTCCCAGTCACTAGATGGTGCTTTAAGAAGGTGCAACTACAGACCTTTATCGCACAAAAATGCATTTCTGCAGGTGCAAGTTTGAACGCGTTGTCATGCGCTTTGCAGTTCTGTACAATGAAGCCGCAAGTTGCAAAATTGCACGAGTTGGTACCTTAACGCATGATAAGGGTGGATAGATCTGTACTATGTGACCTAGTGTGTGGCTCAGAAGAGATAACAGAAACTCTTTAAAGGAGCAAGTCACGGAAACAAGAAAGCCTCCAAGGGAGAGGAAAGTCAAGCATAATCTATGGTGCTAACTGATTATGCTGTATTTATCCAGGACTCTAGAAGAGCCTAGTCTGAAGATGTGATTTACTCCCAGTTTTAAAGCCTCCTCAAGTAATAAACTGTCCTGTACAGTAATTATGCGGCTAACTAGCATGAATCAATCTGTAAATCAAAGTTTACACAGAGGGACATTTATAAGACATGCAAACAACGTTTTGTGAAGAGTTTTGCTAATGATTATACAGGAACTGAAAATCTTCAGCGCTGTTTTGGGCAGAACTGCCAGAAATACAATAAAGCAAACAGTTGTAAGATACACACTATTCCCTCTATACATTATCTTATGATTATAGGGTGTCAATAGGAGGACTTATAGAATCATTCCATAATGCACATATCCATTCTTTTTGTGTGGAATTTTTGCTGCCTTTTATCTGAATCAAAAAATGTGCCAGGTCTGGGGTGGCATAAATCTTTAACTAACAATCTGCAGCAGGCATAAGAATCCTAATTTACAATATTCTTATAATTGATACAACTAACAATCAAAAAAGGATGGAGTATGTCAAAGCAAACTTTGTCTGCCTGGACACCTAAACCCACATATTTTTTTTATAATCCTGTGTCACGCAAAGGTAACTTTAATGTAGTTATTTTCGTAGGGAATAGGTGATTTCATAAGACAACAATGCAATAGGCAGATAGATCTGTACACGTCAGAAAACGCACTGACAAACATTATACATAGATGTTGCATATAAGTTTTCACAGCCATGACGTTGACTTTTTCTGAGGCTTGTGGATCTTTATTATAACCAATATAAATACACAATGCAATATTGCTTTATGATTTCTCAGTTACCAATTATCTCAAAACCTCCACTTGAATTCTGTCATATTGTGGTTTAATTGGAGATTATGGGGTGAAAAACAACTTCAATTTGTTATTGTGTGTATGTAGAATACTTTTTACCTCTACCCTCTTTAAGCGACACTAAAAGGGTCATTTGTGGCATGTATCTTGCAGTATCTATGATTTGCAGTAAAAGAGCCTCTTAAGTCTTCTCTAGCAATAGTATTGAAACTTCATACAATTAGTTCTAGATTCCTCTGTAGTTCTGAAAGCTATGTACACTATGGCCCAGATTCATAAAGGTTCATTATTGACTTAACAAGAGAGAGAGAGAGACACACAGAGAGAGACACACACAGAGAGAGAGAGAGAGAGAGAGAGAGAGAGAGAGACCCGAAGAGAGACCCAGAGAGAGATAGAGAGACAGAGACAGAGAGAGCGACACAAAGAGAGACAGAGAGACAGACTTAATTAACATAGACATTAGCCTATTTCCCAAGTATCCCAGGTGTGTTCCTCTTTGTGTACAGATGTCTCTTCTCATGTGTAGAGCACTCTCTCTTTCCCCTAAAGACCCTATATTTCAGGATCTGGATTTCAACATACCATGAATCTGCACGTCTGCTAAATTCTACAATGCTTGCAAAGTTGAATTAGGGCTCACAGACAATACAGCCGGTCCTCGCTTATCTGATGTAATGCGTTCCGCAAACCACCGTCGGATTGCAGGTCCATGTTAATCCATGGCGATGAGTGTCGGATAAACAGATCCGATGTCAGATAAACAGATCCGACGTCGGATAATGCGTCCAGCGGACTGCATTATGCGGTGTCGGATAAGGCATTAGACAGAAAGCGAGCCATTGGATACCAAATACCACCTGTACTTATTTAATTTTAGATGTAATATTTTAAAAAGTAGTACAGCGCTTAGTTTACAGAAAAAAAGAATGTTACAAGAAACACACAGTACAATAAATGCAGACACTTTCATAAAAATAAACAGGGTCAAAATAGAAAATCTAATTATGTTACCACAAAACAACATGAGATTTCTGTCACACAGAACACAGAACACAGGAGCCCACTGCATCTAACCGGGAGCAACCCCCCACTCCCTATGATAACACACAAGTTGGTAGCGAGCCGCACCCAGGGGCAGCAATGGAAACTTAGAGAGAACTGTACCAGGAAAATTGGATCCATGAGTGAGGAGGGGTCCAGAAATTAAGAAACAGTGTGGCCGGCACAGTCCCGGGTATGCAGGCAGCACACAAACAGGAGGTTAGACACGGGGCAGTAATGGAAAATCTGGCAGAGAGAGAAGGTTCGAAATAAAAATGGGGCAAGTCCAGTAGAGAACCAGAGAGTTAGGTAGGCAGCAACAAAACAACAGGAAGCACTGTGTTGCAACGGCATGGGAGTGAGGCACTTCCTGGTTTATATAGTGCTGAAAACCATTGGCTGAGCTGGACAGCCAGAACTGAAACCTGGAGAACCGGAGCTGCCAGAAGATATTACTCCTTGGAAACCAAGCGAGATCTTCTGCCGAGAAGCAGTTGGCACATGACAATTTCACTGAGTCTATTTTCGATAGGATTAATGCTAAATTTGAAAAAATGGATATATGACCTTTACACCCAAACAATTCTGGATTGTTTAGCATCATTTAATTTATCTGATCGCAAATCTTACAAAGATATATTTGCTATTCCTGTGAATTTTATAGGATACACAATATATTATATTTAGCACACTTACACTGACATATGACATGTCTTCCTGGCCACACCCTCTGACATTCCCAGACACTTTAAGGAATGTCTTTTAAGGTACATTAAAATGGCTTTTGCTTTTTTGCACTGTCAAAAAGAGCATCTAGATTTTAATTACCACAAAATCCCAGAGTAGGGTGTTCTCAGATAACCCCACTCCTAGACAAACACAGATAACCAGGCCGGGGTAAGCTAGTCTGACCCCAATAAAAACAATGCATGTCTGTTAAAGCTGTAACTTGTAACTCAAGTTTATTGTTTGTGTGCCACGTTATTAAAATACTGAATATTTTAATGGTATTATCACAAAGAGTTTTGCTATAGATTACACAAAAACAAAAAATCGTCAGAGCTGTTCTGGCCAGATCTGGCAGAAATACAGTCACGTTCCAGCTTCTCAGATTCCAGCTTCTCAGATTCCAGCTCCAATTGGTTCTAAATTCAAGATTACAATAACAATCCTCAGACCAACAAGCTTCCCAAATGTGCACAACCAAGAACAGTTGCAAACTGCCCTGGTCTTCCGTATCTGCAAAAGCCATGCACAGCTATAAGCTGAACAGTTCTTCCAGATCTGCAAAAGCTATGCACAGCTATAAGCTGAACAGTTCTTCCGGATCCGCAAAAGCCATGCACAGCTGTAAGCTGAACAGTTCTTCCGGATCCGCAAAAGCTATGCACAGCTATAAGCTGAACAGTTCTTCCGGATCTGCAAAAGCTATGCACAGCTATAAGCTGAACAGTTCTTCCAGACTGCAAAAGCCATGCACAGCTATAAGCTGAACAGTTCTTCCGGATCTGCAAAAGCTATACACAGCTATAAGCTGAACAGTTCTTCAGGATCTGCAAAAGCCATGCACAGCTTTAAACTAAACAGTTCTTCTGGATCTGCAAAAGCTATTCACAGCTATAAGCGGAACAGTTCTTCCGGATCTGCAAAGCCATGTACAGTTGCAAGATGCACAGTTCTTCCGGATCTGCAAAAGCAAACACAAGTTACAAGTTGTACAATCTTCAGAAGCTGCAAATGTCACAGCTGTAAAGATAGGAGTGATTAAAGGAAAGAAAATAGTGCGCTACTAAAGCGATGGTCAAAGTACAATAAGGATAAAGAAAATATGGAACAAAAGTGAATACACAATGTAGGGAATAACTATTATCCCAAAAATGATATAAATAATACAGTGAATATCAATAAACAGGTGTAATCAACTGTGCCTAACAACCTATAATAAAATAAAGCCCCATAAAATAATCATCTTCATAATTTTTCCGGCAGTAGTGCTCCTTTATTGTTTCTACCACCATAACGGAAGGCACACCTAGGACCTATGAACACAGGGAACAGCGTCAAGATGCCACACCTTTCAAGTGTCAGGATGCCACACCTTTCAAGTGAGTCCGTTTAATGACGCAACCCCTTTATCAGTTGGTGGACTAAGGTATGGTTGGACTTTCAATTCACGCTGCCATCTCTGGACATTCTATGTGATTTACCTTTACATCTGTGCAGTGTCAGGTTCCTGGGCATGCGTGTTACACCACCCACCCATCCACATTTCAACCCACATTATCATTTATACTGGAACTGTGTTCTTAGACAATACAATGGTTATGTCTGTTTATAGCTCTTAGCACCACACAATTTTTCCTATTTTCATAAAATAATCAGATGGTGAAATCTTATCTGTAGCGAAAGAAATAGTTCCTAATAGGAGGTAGAACCAGGGGTCTCAGGCATGTGCTGCTCTCTTCGGAGGTTTTCCGCTCCTCCTTTAGTGCATGTACTGTAAGGAAAGAAAGAAGAGAAAGCGCACAAAGCGCCCATAGAGAAATACAGTTTTAATAAAGAAATATATAAAAAACACATATGGTTTTTCACTCACATGGTGTCCATACATAAAAACCTTCACACTTTTAAGGGGAAGTGTGGTGTCCACTCGCAGGGTCCTGTCAGGTCCTGGGGTGTCCGGGATCCTTGTGTTTGTCTGCTGCTGTGTGTTCTGTCGGTGCAGTCGCTGCTGTGACGTCACCCGCTGTGCGATCAGTCGCCGCAGTGTTTTTTTGTTTTTTTACAACCGGCAGGCTATGACCTCTGGTATATTCCAGGTGTATCTTTTATTAAAGGGAGAAATCAGGTTAGGGTTAAAACACCCTGGATTAAAAGATACACCTTGTATATATTTAATCAATTAAGGGAGTGATCACAAAAAACAATCATCAATTGCCTCCCTATAATCCTGAGGAGAAGCTCTGGTCCCCACGGTTGTCAAAAAAATGCTGCAGAGACTGGCCGCACAGCGGGTGGTGTCACAGCAGCGCCTGCACCGGCTGCACCGATAGAGCACACAGCAGCAGACAGACACAAGGATCTAGATAGTACAGGACCTGATAGGCCCCTCTGAGTGGGAACTGACTCCATTCCTTAGATAAATGATGGATTAGATGATGATCTGATGGACCAATCTTGGCTTTCCGTGATGTTTAATTCTTTTTTATGCAATTTTATGAGATTTTTTAACTATGTTTTAATGTGGATATATTTATTATTTATTATACATATAATTCTTGTATATATAGATATATATGTGCTTTTTAATATATGTATTTGGAAGATGTATTTGGATGTATATACGCGCCTTTATGTATTTTTGCTATGATACATTCATATTGGTAGTGATCCAATGCCTTTGCTCTGACATCTGTTAATTTGTTGTTACTGTATATGTTTACATATTTATACACTGTATATGCTTTTTAAATTAATTACCATGTATATATATTCTTTATGTTCGTCTGTTAGTCTGTTATTCTCTAGATCACTATTAGTAATAATTATACATTATTATTATACATACATTATTGTACATGTAGCCTTGAGCTCCCGCAGCTCCTTGAGACCCCCCTCCCCTTGAGCAGCTCGATCGCGGGTGCCGAAAGACCCGACGGCTGCTTCCAAGGGTGGGGGCTGGAGCAGGGAGCAGCGTGGCTTCCCCTGCCTGCGGCCGGTTGCCGGGGACGCGATCGGGCCGTTGCTAAGGCCGCGATCGCGTCTCTAAGGTCCCGGCGGCCGGTGAAGCAGGGCGCCGCCATTGGGATGCGGGTTGCGCATGCGCAGGGATGCGTAGGCGCAGGAAGAGCCCCAGAAACAGGGCAAAGTCGCGCGAGGTCGAGACAGCCCGGGAAAGCTTGCGCAAGCGCAGTGCAGGGTAGGAAAAGCCCGCGAACCCTTAGCCTACCAGGGAAGGCTCTGAGCTGGGACTACATATCCCATGAGCCTCTGTATGCCCCACGTGACACCAGGGAGCCAATAGGGCTTAGGAAGGCTAGGCAGGCAAAGAGATACATTGTTTGGGCTGCAGCACGTTTGTCAGTTGGAGCTGGGGAGCTGTGAGGGAAGGAAGGGTGCAGAGAGCATATGCAGCTCCTGCATCGAGTAAGGTCCCCCACATCCCAAGTAAGGCCTCAACTCCCCACCAGGGTAGTGGGTAAGTGCTGAGGGACGGCCCAAGATAGGGACGCTACCCTTAGTGCGTGTGTGTGTGCTGTCTTGTCAGGGTCACGGCTGGCATTGCTGTGAGGCCTGACAAGAAGGCATAGTGCTAGTGTGCAGCAAGTTGCTGTACGCGTTCCGAAGTTTGCAGTGCGTAGCTGCTAGTGTTAGTGTTCAATGAGAATCAGGACTGGGACGAGTTAGGGGAGTGGGGCAGGTTATTACCCCCGCAGGCCCTAGGAGTTTCCCCCAAGCCATCCCAGGTTGCGGTACATCAGGGACAGGCCCTAGGTTAGGGTTCCTGTCACGTTAGGGTTAGTTAGGGATAGACAGGGATAGCGGCGGTTGCTGTTCCCGTGATGCGGTTGGTGTTGCCGTGATTCGGTTGTGTTCCCGTGAAGCGGTGGGACCCTTGTTGGGGTTCTGGAGAATATCACCTGGATAGGATCAGACGGATGCATCGCACGTCTGACCCTTTGAGAAGATTGTTGCAGGCCCGAGCACCGGAGTGCTCGGCAGGTAACTTTGAATCCTATGTGCACCAACAGGCCTAGTAGTTCTTAGTGACTGCGCAGTCACCCACGTTCTCTCCTAGAGTGCGGGACATTGGGTGGGGATTCTCGGGACACTGGGTGGGATCACCTAGTGTTGGGAAGCGTCCTGCGCGATGCAGTATGTGTCTCCTCTAGAGAGGGACACAGGTTATTATGATATTGTCGTGATCTGTTTTCATGCATGTTCAGTAAAGTCCCAAGTTATTATATATCTGTGTGAGTATCGATTATTGGTATTGTCCTGCGAGGAACCACTCCCCCTCTGGTGGGAGCCATCGCAGGTGGAGGCGCTGCATCGTTGGAAGTAAGTATCCCTAGTATAAATGCCCCAGGTTCCCCATGGCGGAAGCTCAGCCCTCCTGTGAGCCGACAGGTATAGCACCACACTGAGAAGTAGTCAGATATATCTACACACCCCAATCTCACTTAGGGTGGGGGTAAGAGGGCTACATACATTATTCGTTTATGGTATTTGTTTAATCACTATGGAGTTTATTTATTTATTTATATAGCATTGCCTTATGTATTTGCAAAGTCTTCCTGTATTTTGGGGTCACTATGGCATCATTATGCCCTTTATTATCACATATGTTCGTTTTGTATATGTATGCACTTCATTAGCGATGTTCGCATTTTGGCGTTATTGGCAGCTTTATCTCATTACAACAAAAGACATGGGTGTCCAATGCTACGTCCAATTGACAAAACATATATAGTAATATGTATAAAGTTTAAATACTTTAATAATAATAATAATTACTTGGTTATTTAGTTAAACCATTTGGCCAAAGCATCATAAGCCTGCATACCAACGTCAAGGTATAACCAAACCAATGCAGGTCCTACACTACACTGTGAACCCTTCCTTTTACTTCTTTATGAGGGGAAAGAACCATAGTAGATCCTGTTCTTGCAGCAAAGTGAAAAGACATCCCAAGTTAAAAAGGTGAGGAGGAGTGAGCTCTGGAGGGAGGTTCCACCTACCTCCATACAACTGTTGTCAGTCAGAAATTGATTAACACACAAATTCCCAGTTAGCTCAAACTCCCACACCCACCACATCATGAATACAGTGTATATTTATGTCAAAAAGAGTGCTGCTGAGCGTGGCCAATGTATACAAACAAAAGACAGGGTTGCTCAATGCTACATCCAATTGACAAAATATATAAAGTAATAAGTATAAAGTTTAAATACTTCAATGATAATAATATTTACTTGGTTATTTAGTTAAACCATTTGGCCATAGTGTCATACGCTTGCATAACACGTCAAGGTAAACTAAAATGAATGCAGGTCCTAACACTAAACTGTGAACCCTTCCTTTTACCTCTGTATGAGGGGAAGCAACCACAGTGAGTCCTGTCCATTCAGCAAAATGCTAGAACCTCCCAAGTTAAAAAGGTGGGGAGGGGAGAGCTCTGGGAGGAGGGGCCCCTTACCTCCAAGCAACTGTTACCAGTCAGGAACTAAATTAACACACACATTCCCAGCAAGCTCAAACTCCAACACCCACCACATTATATATACATATACATATGAAATGCAAACCTCTCTGCTCTAAATACATGTGCTAATGATTAGGAGAGCAGATGAGGGAGAACTAGACACATTGTAATCTGTGGTCTGGACTTTCCATCCACTAGACTGAGTTAATGTGAAGCTGTGGAATGGATCATTTTCAACTATTCCTGCACTTTCTGACTTAAAGCTGCCTAACATCTTTGGACTATGAAACAATATATATATATATATATATATATATATATATATATATATATATATATATATATATATATATATATACATTAACTCAGTCTAATGGATGGAAAGTCCAGACCACAGATTACAATGTGTCTAGTTCTCCCTCATCTGCTCTCCTAATCACTAGCACAGGTATTTAGAGCAGAGAGGTTTGCATTTCAGTCTCTCTTCTTAGAGCCTGGAGACTGGGGGTTTCGCTGCTCCCCTGCATCCAGTTCGGGGTGGACGGTCCCTTCAAGTATCACAGTACCAGAGGATTTGCCTGGACACTTGGGACCGAGTTCCCACCACGAACAGATAAGACAAACACATGTTTATTGCCGTATCTAAAAGACTATATGCTTTATCTAGTGACCCTAAATGAGAGGGCATTGTTTTTAAGCTGGGGAACCAGGTTAGTTGGCCCAGCAGTAGTTAGAGAGGCTGATTCTGCTGTGTAGTTAGATCCCTGAATGGGATAGGATTTTGTTTATTTTATTTGGTTTGGTTCTTAAAAGTGACACTGTGTGAAATGCTATAACACTGATATGAGTAAACAGCTGAAGGTTAATGTCTGAGTGCCTCCTGCCTACACATGTTAAAGCTGCAGTCCCTTATTTGGATGAAAATAAAGCAGGCAGAAGCCTGAGTTAAGCAACGTAATACTTTGCATGATCCTGTTTGTTGTATAATTAACCCTAGAAGACTGTGTCGGGAAGAACCCAGACAGACGTCAGCGCTACATAAGAGGGGCGTTTGTCACAATATATATATATATGTCAATAAGACTGCTACTGAGCGTGACCAATGTATACAAACAAAAGACAGGGGAGCCCAATGCTACATCCAATTGACAAAACATATAAAGTAATAAGTATAACTTTTAAATACTTCAATCATAATAATATTTACCATATGTGGTTTTTTTTTTACATACTTTTTTATTAAAACTGTATTTGTCTAGGGGTGTTTTGTGCGCTTTATCTTTTTTTCCTTTCCTTGGAAGAAAAGAGTGATCAGGAAAGTGGCAGCACAGAAAAACAAAGCTTGCAAAATATTTTTTTTTTCTTTTAGTTTTTAAGATTCATGCCATGCAATAATGTTTATATGCTATAATAAACCTCCTCTGTTGTAATGTTATTTTATGAGTTTACACGGAACTATGTGGTGTTTCAAATTGTGCTATAGGTTTGTAAAATTCCGAATAAGCCTAAAATAAGTTGTTGTTTTTTAAACAATGTTTTTCATATTAGCTCCTAACATGGATTAAGATGGTGTTTCTTTACAAGACTATATGGTAGTGTATTAAAACGTGTTATGCTGTTATAATTGTTACAAATCTCTAGGAACTCTTTGTTAAATAAGACTATCATTTGGTACAAGTCTTGAAATTTTAACTGGGAATATCCAGCAGAGAATGACCCTGTACTAAACTGTTTGTGAACAAATTAAAGCAGCACTTCAGGTTACAGTCCTTATTGTATTATTTTAGTTATAGGATTGAAGCAGGGTGTGTGATGCCTAATTTCCAAAGTGTCTCCTCCTCCACCACTACCCTCACAGGTATTCGAATCCGACTGGATTTAAGATGGCAAATTTCAAAGACAGATTTTGGTGTGCAGGATTTAGGTACAACAATCCAGGGATTGGATTCAGACAGGTTTGCCCATCTATAGTGCTGGGGGCTGTTTGCAGCTGCACAGAAACCATATCATAATGTGGCAACAATATCACCACACTAGTTAAACAACCACCACCCTAGTAACACAACCACCACACTAGTAACACTACCACCACGCTAGTAACACTACCACCACACTAGTAACACTACCACCCCGCTAGTAACACTACCACCACGCGAGTAACACAACCACCACGCTAGTAATAATACCACCATGCTAGTAACACAACCACCATGCTAGTAACACTACCACCACACTAGTAATATTACCACCTTTCTAGTAACAATACCACCACCTTGCTAGCAACAATACCACCATGCTATTAACACAACCACCACCCTAGTAACACTACCACCACACTAGTAACACTACCACCACACTAGTAACACTACCACCACAGTAGTAACACTACCACCACACTAGTAACACTACCACCACACTAGTAACACTACCACCACACTAGTAACACTACCACCACACTAGTAACACTACCACCACGCTAGTAACACTACCACCACACTAGTAACACTACCACCACGCTAGTAACACTACCACCACGCTAGTAACACTACCACCACACTAGTAACACTACCACCACACTAGTAACTCTACCACCAGGCTAGTAGCACTACCACAACACTAGTAACACTACCACCACACTAGTAATACTACCACCATGCTAGTAACAATACCACCATGCTAGTAACACTACCACCACACTAGTAACACTACCATCCCACTAGTAACTCAACCCCACACTAGTAACACTACCACCATGCTAGTAACACTACCACTACACTAGTGACAATACCATCACACTAGTAACACTACCATCCCACTTGTAACTCAACCCCACACCGGTAACATTACCACCATGCTAGTAACACTACCACCACACTAGTGACACTACAACCACATTAGTAACACTACCTCCACACTAGTAACAATACCACTTCACTAGTAACTCAACCCCACACTAGTAACACTACCACCATGCTAGTAACACTACCACCACACTAATGACACTACCACCTCATTAGTAACACTACCACCACACTAAACTGCCACCATGCTAGTAACACTGCCACCACGCTAGTAACACTACCACCACACTAGTAACCTACTACCACACTAGTAACACTACCACCACACTAGTAACACTACCACCACACTAGTAACACTACCACCACACTAGTAACACTACCACCACACTAGTAACACTACCACCACGCTAGTAACACTACCACCACGCTAGTAACACTACCACCACGCTAGTAACACTACCACCACGCTAGTAACACTACCACCACACTAGTAACACTACCACCACACTAGTAACTCTAACACCAGGCTAGTAGCACTACCACCACACTAGTAACACTACCACCACACTAGTAATACTACCACCATGCTAGTAACAATACCACCATGCTAGTAACACTACACCACACTAGTAACACTACCATCCCACTAGTAACTCAACCCCATACTAGTAACACTACCACCATGCTAGTAACACTACCACTACACTAGTGACACTACCGTCACACTAGTAACACTATCATCCCACTAGTAACTCAACCCCACACTAGTAACACTACCACCATGCTAGTAACACTACCACCACACTAATGACACTACCACCTCATTAGTAACACTACCACCACACTAGTAACACTGCCACCACGCTAGTAACACTGCCACCACACTAGTAACACTACAACCACACTAGTAACACAACCACCACACTAGTAACACTACCACCACACTAGTAACACTACCACCACACTAGTAACACTACCACCACAGTAGTAACCTACCACCACGCTAGTAACACTACCACCATGCTAGTAACACTACCACCACGCTAGTAACACTACCACCACACTAGTAACTACCACCACACTAGTAACACTACCACCACACTAGTAACACTACCACCACGCTAGTAGCACTACCACTACACTAGTAACACTACCACCACACTAGTAATACTACCACAACACTAGTAACACTACCACCACACTAGTAACACAATCCACCACGCTAGTAGCACTACCACCACACTAGTAACACTACCACCACACTAGTAATACTACCACCATGCTAGTAACAATACCAACATGCTAGTAACACTACTATCCCACTAGTAACTCAACCCCACACTAGAAACACTACCACCACACTAGTGACACTTTCACCACACTAGTAACACTACCACCACATTAGTAACACTACCACCATGCTAGTAACACTACGACCACACTGGTAACACTACCACCACACTCTTTTACCATACCATGGCTTGGTGTTGATATACCACTTGAGACAGATGCATACCTTTGTCTGCTAAAACTACCAGGCGTACCCCTATGCTTACTACTGCTCAGGGAAGGCTCTGCTTTTTGGTGGTGACTCAATGGTGCATTTAAGCAGTCACCACCTGCCTCCTTTTATTGTGAATAGTCTGAGCATAGCCCTGACCTTTACTGCCCCTCTCCTCCTCTCAGAAAGCAGCAGCTGCTTAGTTCTTTCAAAATATCAGGCGCAATTTCTCTCACTAGACCCTGCTGATGTTGCAGGAGACACAGAAAACACTGTTCTGTACATGTATGAGTTTCTCTCAGTGAGAAAATGTAAATAAAAGGATTATACAGTATCCTTGAAAACGAGAGGTAACTCTCAATGTATTACTTCCTGGTAAAACATTTTATAAATAAGATGCCACTGGTTGGGCAACAAGTATGACGCTCTCTAAAAGTTTGGAGTTTTCCTGATGTAAACATACTGAACTTTATGATGCTATAGCATGTACAGGGGTGAGTTCCACTGAGTGTGTCATTCTGTTTTGAGCTTCTGGATGCAGGTGACAGAGGGTATCACGAGTAGAAGCATCTAAAATAGGTACATGTTTTTCTAAATGCTGGCAATATTTCCTGCATTTCCTTACACTGCTGTAAAAGATGGTTATTAATTTGTCAACAAGGGCAAGCAGGGAACTTGAATCAGGTTACCCTGAAATGCTACCACAAAGTAAACCTTCAGCCCCCCTAGAGAAACCTAACTCTCAATAACCCCTTCTATTTTCAAAATAATAATTTTATTTGCCTTCTGATTAAAACCCTGCACACATTAATGAAACATGGTGGGATGAAACTCATGACTGGGCAGTTAATTTAGAGGGTTATTCCCTTTTTCGGAAGGATCGAGTAAATAGAAGAGGAGGTGGAGTATGCTTATATTTTAAACCGGATCTAAAACCTATTATAAGGGAAGATGTTAATGAAGGGAATGATGAAAATGTAGAGACCTTGTGGATAGAAATTAGCAGTGGAGTTAAAAGTATAGAGACAATGTTGGTAAGGGATATGCTATAACCCACCAAATATCTGTGAGATTGAGGAAGCTAAAATACTTTTGTAAATGGAGAAGGTATCAAAACTAGGTCATGTTTGCATAATGGGTGATTTCAATTATCCAGATATAGACTGGGGCAATTAGATTAGCATTACAACAAAAGGAAACAGTTTTTGGGGATGTTTAATGACAATTACATGACCCATATTATTGAGGAACCAACCAGGAGAGGGGCAATATTGGATTTGGTAATATCAAACAATGTAGAAGTAATAACACAAAATCAAGTCCCGGAACATTTGGGTAACAGTGATCATAACATGGTCACTTTTGAAATAAATGATCAAAAAATAGATTATTTGGGTTCAACAAAGACCTTAAACTTTAGAAAGGTAGAATTTAATAAACCGAGGACTAATCTGGCCCAGGACATACTTGAAAACGAGAGGTAACTCTCAATGTATTACTTCCTGGTAAAATATTTTATAAATAAATAAATAAATCTACAGGGAATACATTGGGATGATGTTTTTGCAGGAAAATGTAGAAGATAAATAGGCAGCCTTTAAAACATTGTTAGAAAAGCACACTTATGCCCTTGGGTAATAAGTATGAAAGAAACAAGTCAAAACCAATGTGGCTAAATAAACAGGTAGGGGAGGAAATAGAAAAGAAGAGGCAGGCATTTAGATATTCGAAGTCATAATATATCAGAATTAAAAGGAATATATTCTGGCGCCTACAAAAAAGTCCAATTGATGAATAGTAAATTCTAACCATTGACCATATGGAATGTCCAGTTTGAATGACCTGGGTGCCTCTAGATATATCTTGAGGGTCGCCTCACAATATGTGGAGATAAACACAAGAATGCCGGTCTATCCGCAAGTCGCCAATATGCAGGTCTGATTTCCACACGCTTTGCTAACTGTTATTATGGGCACAATATAATCCTACATTGCGTCAGTTACTTTGTATTCATTTACTATGCCATGACGATGGCGTTACTAACATAGTAGCCTTTGATATTGATACTGTTGCAGCACTATTGGAACATTTTTTCTTTTACTGCATGTAATCCACACAGTAGCTGGCTGCCGAATTAAGTGCGTGTGCTATACTTCCGGATACACCCTATCTATCTATGATTTGTTTGTTCCTCACTGCAGGTTCTTTATTGCCATGAGCTACCTATTTTTGTCTAAAGTTCATTTTGACATTTAATTTAGGAGGCTATAACTTCATACGGACAAGATCCGTGCCTCAGAGCCATCTCAACACATTTTGTGGGCTCTCTTGCACTTTATGTATCAGGATTCATGATATTAAGGTTTATTCAGTAACTAGGCAATTATCTATTTGCTGCGATCCTGTACTTAGTACTTCAGGTGCTCCAACATTAGCTGATGTACCTTTGCAATATTGATTGTGTTATTCGACATATCACTCTTGAATCATCTAGTACCAACTGTGGGTTTTTGTAGGAACATTCATACGCCATTTATTTGCGAATATTAAAATGGTCAGTCTTTTGCTACCTGTTTAGAACGTACAGGTTTTTAACTATTTCTAGTGCTGGACCTAGGGGTTCTCCTGTATCAATTGTGATCAACGAGCTATCTCATTACTATTAAGTAATTGTTTGTTATGGATTTCCCCTTTATTTCATTTTATGTATAGAGCACTTTGGTTTGTTTTATATGTGTAGTCACCAATGTGATTTATTCACTACTGTATTATTTAGTCTAGTTATTTATTCATTTATTTTATTTATTGATAATAAAGTATTATTTATTAATTTATTCATCATATCATACTCCGCAATGAGTGCTTTCAAGAGGGTGTTCTTGTCTTCTATTCCATAATTACTCCTTATCCCCTTTTGCACCTTTGTTATCAATTTAAATACTGTTTATTAAGCTGATGTGAGAGTCACCTTCCTTTCCCCACCCCCCCCCACCCCCCATTTTCCAAACAAAAACGTAAACAACACCTAATGAATAGCTAAAAAAACTAATTTAATAATACTATAAAAATACTATATAAAAAAGACAATTGTCTAAGTGACAAGGAGTAGTAACTCAAAAGATCACGTCCGGTGGGAGAAAAAATGGAATCCTACTTACCACAAGCAGGATTCCAAACAGCGTTTTAGATAACCTTTATCCTATATGGCAGACTTCCAACGACTGTCCGTGAAGTCCCTCCAGAGAGCTGGTACTGCCGTCGCATGTACTGCCGGTCCGATACCACCTCTGCTCGCCTCACTATCTCAACAGAGCGTCATTCTCACAGACGCCACGCATCCTGTACAGTCGTGGCTTCTGCTCTCTCCTCCCCGCAGTTGATGGGAACCAAGCCAAGCAGTGTCGTGTCGGGCAGAGTGTGAAAATCACATCCACATGCGCATGAGTGGAGTACCTCATGGATCGGTACTGGGACCCCTGCTTTTTAACTTGTTTATTAATGACCTTGAGGTTGGCATAGAGAGCAAAGTCTCCATCTTTGCTGATGACACTAAATTGTGTAAGGTAGTAGAATCAGAGCAGGATGTAATTTCTCTCAAGATGGACTTGGAGAGACTGGAAACATGGGCAGGTAAATGGCAGATGAGGTTTAATACAGATAAATGTAAAGTTATGCATTTGGGAAGCAAGAATAAACAGGCAACACAAATTAAAGGGGGATAAATTAGGGGAATCCCTTATGGAGAAGGATTTAGGAGTGCTTGTAGACAGCAGGCTTAGCAATAGTGCCCAAAGTCATGCAGTAACTGCAAAGGCAAACAAGATCATATCTTGCATTAAACGGGCAATGGATGGAAGGGAAGTAAACATAATTATGCCCCTTTATAAAGCATTAGTAAGACCTCACCTTGAATATGGAGTACAATTTTGCGCACCACTCCTTAGAAAAGACATTATAGAACTAGAGAGAGTGCAGAGAAGAGCCACCAAATTAATAAAGGGGATGGACAATGTAACTTATGAGGAGAGGCTAGCTAAATTAGATTTATTTACATTAGAAAAGAGACGTCCAAGAGAGGATATGATAACTATATAGAATATATCATGGGACAGTACAAGTAGCTTTTAAAAGAAGTATTTATCCAAAGGGCAGGAATAAGGACTCGGGCCATCCCTTAAGGTTGGAGGAAAGCAGATTTCACCAGCAACAAAGGAAAGGGTTCTTTACACTAACGCCAGTTAAAATGTGGAATTTATTGCCCATGGAGTCTGTGATGGCAGGTGCAATAGATTTGTTCAAAAAAAAGTTGGGCATCTTTTTAGAAAGGAAAGGTATACAGGGATATACCAAAATAAGTAAACATGGAAAGGATATTGATCCACGGAGTAATCTGATTGCCAATTCTTTGAGTCAGAAAGGGATTTATTTTTCCCCTTATGAGATATCATTGGATGATATGTCACTAGGGTTTTTTGTTTGCCTTCCTGTGGATCAATATAATGTAAGTAGGGATATAGGATAAAGTATTTGTTGTCTAAATTTACCATAGGTTGAACTTGATGTATTTTTTCAACCTCATCTACTGTACTTGGAACTATGTAACAATGTAACCATAGGGTAGCAGGACTCCTATAAGTGCTGCTACTGAGTCCCTGACTTGGCATTACTGCCACCAGGACCACCCAACACACTGTCCTTTTTGGCAAGAGGGAAGTAGAACGCACCCAATGGGCAGTAACAGTGATGTTGTCCCCTCCCTCATGTCACCTAGTCCACATGTCTGTTGTGTGGTGCAGTCTCATACTGTGTGTGCAATCAAGAAACGTCTCCACTACTTTAACAACCTCTTTGTCTTAGTTGAAAAATATGCCGTACTGGGTATTTTCCAGTGAGGCTCAGCATATTTTTGTAGCTCTATAAAGTCCTTGCCCTTGCCAAAGTTAAAGGGCAGCACATCAACTGATAGCATTTTGTTATTCAGCAAAAGGAACTACTGGGTGTGCGATGGTATATCTATTGTTCAACTTAGCCAAGGCTTTGCACACAGTAGGTTGTGTTGGACTAGACATAATTGGTCTACCATATGTTTGACTCATCATGCCAAAGGGCCTATTTGGCGCTTTTCTCCTGTACTTCTGCTACCCACTACAAGTAGCAGCTTATGTTGGAGAATCCACCACCGCCTCCTCATCCTCATCATCATAATCACTATTACATCTTTATCATGATGATTATGACCTTCACCGCCAACAAAACCTTCTACGACTACCCAGAATTTAATTACTGCTCCTCACAACTGTGCCATTCTCATGCCTTTGCCTTGTAGACTTATGAAACTGGTTCATATGCCCATTTCTTCATCTTCGCCGCTGTCTGTCGGCTCCCCTCTCCCTGCCGCGCGCGCACGCGGCACATCTATAGAAAGGCTGACTGACGTCAGCCAACTAAAAATCCGCGCACACGGTGTAGCGTGCGCCCACCACTATAAAACGGGCCTATGACACAGCACAAGCTACTGCGCTCTCATCTGAACCCTCTATGCTTTATCTAAGGCTGATAGGATTTGTTTGCCTCTCGCCCCTGTGTGCCTACTGGGGCAATGTACACTTGATGAAGTCACTGGCACATGACACAGCATTGGCTGCTGTTGACAAACAGTGTGTGCCCTTTCTGAAGCGGGCAAGCGACTTATTCTTGTGGCTTCGATAAAATCACTGCCATATCAAATGTTTTAGCATGGCCTACAGTACCTCACGGTCTGACGTTTGTGTTATCACGGTTTTCAGAAAGAGCTATCACAAGTCAGATACCGTTAGGTAGGAAAATTCCATAGAGAAGAGCACAACTTCAGCGCTATACCCTTAAAATTGTGATACAGCTGTGCGTATAATAAAATAATTGTGATATCAAATCAACACATACATAAATAATAATACCTGAGTGAATGCTAGTGTGATCAGTGATCACCTCTTAAATTCGGAAGTACTGCAGCCAGGAGGTGACAAGGATTGTCCAGATTGTTTGTTGGTCCTAAAGAAAAAAAAATGTCCTCCTCGGCGCAGTTCTTCCTCAATTGGTGCTCAGTGTAATGTATGAAGAACAAGACAAAAGAAAACAGTGTATAGTAACATACTGTGTACTTGATCAATATTTTCCTTGGGTAAATCCCCCACCGATTACACGAGAGAATGATAGTAGACAAATACCAAAAATCAGACTACAGTTGTTTGAAGACACCAAACAGGAGAGGTGAACGTAGGGTATATAGTATTGAAGAAAGTCACCCTCAGTGTGAATAGTAAATGATTTCACCCTTTATGCAGTGCACATAAATGCAAACATTTGATTGGGATTTTTAAGAAAACGCACACTGCACTGGTATTCTTTAACGTAGCCACCAGTTGATGGTGAGTGGGTACAGTTAATAGGAAGTTGTGTCAGTAATGATATAGAACAGATCCACAAAATAAATCAAATGTAATAAAACATATAAAACGGACACAGGATCTAGCCAAGTTCATTGGGTATATTAATTTGAACCCCCTAAATTGACAGTTTACATATGGGGGTATTGTTTGGGACATGGTGCCCCTGGAGGCCAACGGAAGAACAAATCCTGGCAGAAAAACAAGGATCACTGTACTGGATAAAGCAACAAACACTGTGAGGCAAGCTTGCAGGTGTGAGGCAGAACTCGTCCCAGAAAATTATACAGCTGAATGAAGAACAGAGGGAAAGGGAAATGTAGGTGTTTCAAGGAAGCACAGGGGGAAAAGGAGCAATTCCAGGATGAAATTTGCCAAATTGCTTAAATTAGAGGAAGAATGTGGCCCTGCCCCCATGTTTATGTTGGACTTTATGTTTTTAGCATAAGGCTGCTGTTTGTTTTGTTAAAACACAGAAAGTGTACTATTGTGCTGCTTTGCCCCAATCATGGACGTACTCTGCTTAAGAAGCTGAAAGTCCCTAGAAGGTCACCCTGCTTACCACTATCCACGCTGTTAACACCTTCATATCTGCCTAAATTCCTCCCTCTTCCAAAATAGAAAGTGATATAGAAGATCTAGAGCCCATTCATCACCCACCTGCCCGGCATGTTTTGACGCTGAGGAGGAGGATACATCACACTCTGACTTTTCCCTCCCAGACAGTTTTTCTTGTACATCCAGCTTGAGCCTGGCTAGATTCAGAAAATTCCTTCTCAGAGTCTTCTTCACTCTCACAGTAGAAAGAACATGTGTTCTTAGTTCAGCATCGATGGATACTCTTTCGAATCCACAGCAAATACTGACAACATGTAGTCTGTGTGGGCCGACAGGACCAGAATCTATGATCTCTGCTATTCAGGGCAGCAGCCCTAACAGTGACTTAAACCAGCTGCTTGATAGCTCCTCTGCCACTGCATACTTTAAAGCTCTACTAAGCACTGCTTATACCTGACATGTGGACACTCTCTCTGGCTTCCTTTCTAAGCTGATCACTTCCAGTTCCTGGTTGCCAGATCAATATGCTTTTGTCTTTGCATCTAGCATCCAGCTTTGCTATCAGAGCGTAAATCCTCCCTCTTCTTTACCAATATATCTATTAGTAGAACAACGAAGAGGCAAGAACCCTAGCTTAAGCACCCAATACCCTAGATGTAGTATGAAACTAATTAAAACTTTTATCTTTAATGTTTATCTAATTAAAATAATGAGATTTAAAATTCAAACAAGGAAAGACACACATATATAATCCGAATATTGGAGTGTATATGACACTCCGGATTATAAATTGGTATGAACAGTTGAGAGAAATTAAATCAAATGTTCAAGGAAGGGAGCTGGTATGCAGATTTCCCTTGATGAGAGTTCCAAGGTGGAGCAGAGATGAGGAGATGGTGTAGACACCTCCCTAATATGAACAAGTGTAGCTCAGAAGTCAGAGCTTATAGATTAACTTGCTGGCAGTAGATAATATAGCTGACAGGTACCCAGAACGGTGTGGCTTGTTGTGAATGCCTATGCACATATTCATGAATGTGCTCAACCGTCAGGTACTGTGCTACAACATAATAAAGGTAATACTCTATACCACTAAATAACAGTACAATCACTGAGGTAGAAAGTGAAACGAATGCTCACATTGATAAAAGCAGCTACCAGATACCAAGGAACGGTGTGGCTTGTTGTGAATGCCTGTGCACATATTCATGAATGTGCTCAACCGTCTGGTACTGTATATAGTCATGATCTCTTATTGTACTGTATAGCGGTATATGTACCTTGTAAGCACAACCATAAATGCCAATAAAGGTGTGTACAGCAAACTCTCCTCACTCTCAGCCCACCGAGTGAACTCAGAAACTCTGACCCGATACAGGAGGGTATGTGCAGGCGCTAGGTCTGGCAGCTACTCGCTCTGCGAGATGTGAGGCTGCCACGTCAGTGCTGACCGTGCGCGTGCACGTGAGAGGTGCCGATGCGCGTGTTTCGCATGAGAAACGCTTTCTCAAGGCTACAATCAGAGGGGGAGGTCCCATAGAAACAATCACGATATTTATATGCTCTGAAGTGTTTCTATTGGTTACTCAGCTCACCCAGCTCACCCATTGTTGCCAACCCATGTTGTGCTCGTGGGAATACATATATGGCACTTTTTACACATTATTGAGTGGCTCCAAGACATGTAATATTATTAAGCACAATGAAAGAACGCAGCAGCATATAATTACTGATATTACACTACTGCATATAATATTCCAGCTGTGTGTTAAATCACACAGAGCTCAAGGAAATAAGGTGCTATAATGTGGGTCTTTATTATGTTCATTTACCCCTGAAGTGAAAGTGTTATTTGCACTTTAATAATAATTCTGGGTGACTAAATATTTGAAATCTTAATCAGATAGACAAACTTGTCCACCGTGAGAAGTACTCACAGTAGTAGGACTAAGGGTTGATTAGTAGTCATCCCTTAAAAAAGGTAATTGTATATATGTGGAATGATTTGTGTCAGGATTTGGTCAACTATTATATTCAGAAAAAAAGACTTACGGATATCAACATACAGATGAAAAACTTAAAGAAGTTAATACCTGGCAAACAAACGCAAGGTTTACAGAGCTTGAATCTAAACTTCAGTCTAACATTGAAAATGTTTCCAATGAACTTAAAGAAAGAAAAAGAAAGAAATATAACAGAGATATTAAAGACTTTGACGAGAATAAAATCTATAGATATAAATTCGCTAAAACCAAAACGCCAAAAAATAAGAATAAGTCTCAAAATCAAGACTCATCTACTGATTGGGAGCCTTCTACTGATGATGAGAGGGATCCCCCTATTGATACCTCCACAACCCAACCTCCCCAGGTTCCTTTTTTGGGACAGCATCAGCCTGCCCCAAAAGAAAGGTAAAAACAAGACGGGGGCAAAGGTCTGGGACTTAAAGTCCAAAGGGGCGCCGGCAATTGGGGCACAAAGAAAGGGAGGAAACAACAAAAGTATTAACAGACATCCCATCTCAAATCACTAATTTGTCCAAATTTCCCCTCAATGAATTCCATCTTACACTACTTAGCAAAGGGTTATCCTTTTCCCCTTCCACAGATATCAATACATTTGAATGGGTAAAGGACACTAACCTGTTTGCTAGAAAACTGAAGCTCAAGAAGTTCTTTAAATCCAGGGAAATTAGACAGGCTAATTTGCTTGACATACCTGGATTAGAAAGTCAAGACATGGAGGCTTATAATAGTTTATTGGCACTTGAGGAGGATTCAGAGAGAATAGTAGGAGAAGGCCCCTTCACGAATTTGAAAGCGAACTCTAGATTTCTTCCATTTGGTGACTGCTACACGAATATTGATGTTTTTGTTGATCTTGTTACGCAAGATCTGGAAAAACTTACTCGTTACCACAAACAGGATAATTTGACAAGACAAGAGAGGAAAGCACTAAAAGAACTCACAGATCATAAAGGGATAACAATAAAACCGGCCGACAAAGGTGGGAACATAGTTATATTAGATACCAGTGACTACAAGAAGTAAAATTTGAGACTCCTTTCAGACAATACTGTTATGAAATCCTAGAGACCAATCCCACTATGCAATATCAAAAAGATACTGTATGATTAACATCTTACAAAAGGGATTAACTACTAAGGTGATCAGTCAGAAGGAGTTTGATCATATGGCAGTCAAGTTCCCAAAACCAGCTACCTTCTATAGCCTCCCAAAATTACACAAAAATAAGAGACCACCACCTGGAAGACCCATCGTCTCTGGTATTGGGAAATTTAACTGAGAAAGCCAGTGCCTACATTGACTGCATTCTGAGACCTTTTGTCCAGTCCCTACTGTCTTATCTTAGAGACACAAAGGATGTCTTAAGGAGACTTGATGGCATTGTGATCACAGAAGACACTCTTCTGGTCACTATGGACGTGAAAGGACTGTATACCAGCATCAAGCATGGTGCTGGTATAAATGCAGTCATGTACTTTCTCAATACAAGGGGCACACTTTATAAAGCACATAATGTATTCATGGCCGAGCTTATCGAATTTGTACTTACCCGTAACTATTTTCTGTTTGCAAATAGATATTACCACCAAATTCATGGCACGGCCATGGGTACTAAGTGTGCCTCTTCTTACGCGAACCTATACCTTGGGTGGTGGGAATCTGAGCTGGTTTTCACAGACAATATGGAGCCATACACATCACACATCACACATCGACATCTGGGTACGCTATATCGATGATGTGATGATGCTGTAGAATGGCCCCATAGAAAGACTTAAAGAGTTCGTTGGTATTCTCAATACCAACGACCTCAATCGGTGTCTTACCCTAGAACATAATCCTAATACCATCGTGTTCTTGGATGTGTGCATTACAAGAGGTCTTGATAATGCTATTAAAACTACGATTTACAGAAAAACAACGGCTACAAATAGCCTACTCACTGCAAGCAGCCACCACCCAAGGTCATTGATCAGAGGGATTCCAATTGGTCAGTTTCTCAGATTAAAAAGAAACTGCAGTAGCAACATCGAATTTGAGATTCAAGCCGAACAAATGGCCAAAAGGTTTTACGAACGTGGCTACAGCAGACGTACAGTGAAATTGGCCTATAAAAGGGCCAAATATACATCACGTAGATCTTTGTTACAAGACCGCGTACAAATACCTAGCGATAAAGTGGTAAGGTTTGTCGGCACTTATAACACGCAGTGGCAACATGCCAGAGATATTATCCAAAAACACTGGCACATACTGAAGGCCGACAACCTAATCAGTGAATTTCTACATGACCATCCATCTATGGTCAGTAGGCGGGCAAAGAACTTGAGGGATGTCTTAGTTCACAGCCATTTCAACGAAGAGACACCTAGAACCTGGTTTCCCCCAAAACCACAGGGGTCATTTAAATGTGGCAGGTGTAAGGCATGCAAGCACATGCTCGTCACTAAGGAATTCTCTAATTGGAATGGCACCAAAACCTACAACATTCGCAAATTTATAAATTGCCAAAGCACCGGCATAATATATCAAGGAATTTGCGAATGTGGTAAGATCTATGTAGGTAAGATCAGATGCCCCTTTAAACAAAGGGTTCTTGAACACATTGGCACCATACGCAACAAGACCGACAAACCTCTAGCACGACATATCAACAATGTTCACCAAGGGGATCAGAACAACATTAAGTTTATTGGAATAGATCAGCTTTCTATGGACCAAAGGCATGGGGACTGGGATACTGCTCTATTACAAAAAGCGGCAAAATGATATATACACTCCAAACATTGTCACCCAAGGGTCTAAACGAAGGATTCCTGTTCACTCCGTTTATTTGAGATCATAATGGGGTACAGGACTCTATGGAGTGATTCAAATAATCTATCTCACATTATCCCCACTGGCCTCTACGAATGTTTAGATCATTCCAATCTGCAGTGGTTGACAAATCACCAAAAAATCTACTCGCCACACAAAAAAATCTACTCGCCACCTAGTACCAAACGTGTGCTGCTTGGGCCAATATTTACTCGCCCGGGGGTTAAATCCACTCGCCCGGGGCGAGCAAATATATAGGTTTGTCGAACACTGCCAATCTGATTCAGTCTATAGCTTTGTAAAGCATGTTTTCTTTACAGCATAAGCTCCGGTCACTCTAAATATAGGAGTTGACCAAATCCTGACATAAATCATTCCACATATATACAATTACCTTTTTTAAGGGCTGACTACTAATCAACCCTTAGTCCTACTACTGTGAGTACTTTTGATGGTGGACAAGTTTGTCTATCTGATTAAGATTTCAAATATTTATTCACCCAGAATTATTATTAAAGTGCAAATAACACTTTTCACATCAGGGGTAAATGAACATAATAAAGACCCACATTATAGCACCTTATTTCCTTGAGCTCTGTGTGATTTAACACACAGCTGGAATATTACATGCAGTAGTGTAATATCAGTAATTATATGCTGCTGCATTCTTTCATTGTGCTTAATACTATTACATGTCTTGGAGCCACTCAATAATGTGTAAAAAGTGCCATATATGTATTCCCACGAGCACAACATGGGTTGGCAACAATGGGTGAGCTGAGTAACCAATAGAAACACTTCAGAGCATATAAATATCGTGATTGTTTCTATGGGACCTCCCCCTCTGATTGTAGCCTTGAGAAAGCGTTTCTCACGTGAAACACGCGCATCGGCACCTCTCACGTGCACGCGCACGGTCAGCACTGACGTGGCAGCCTCACATCTCGCAGAGCGAGTAGCTGCCAGACCTAGCGCCTGCACATACCCTCCTGTAGCGGGTCAGAGTTTCTGAGTTCACTCGGTGGGCTGAGAGTGAGGAGATTGTGTAGAAAGCCAGTGCATCAGAAAAAACAAGTCCTATTTGGCATAATAAACTGAGGTTTAGGATAAACTCCTTCAATGTAAGCATATAGCATAACGCAGCCCTAATAGGGTTAGGGGACTAGTACCTAATGCCAGCGGCACCATAAATAAATAGTTCAGACCAACGTCCCATATATCAGAGAAAAAAGGGGTACAGCGACCCACAAAGGGAACTCACTCAGTTTCTCCTGGAGTATCCAATCTCAGAATCTTCATAGGCATAGTGCAATCTCCCAGGTGATGGCAGGAACAAGTAGGAAAATAAGGCAGTGCACTGCCCAAAGTAACAGAAGGAGGCTCACGGTTTTAAGCAACAAAAAATAGATTTATTACATAAAAAGTGGACAAAAGGGTCCCCCCTAGGCCACAGCAGGGGTCCACCAACTAGTTTCAGGCAAAAATGCCCCTGATAAAGGGCATTTTTGCCTGAAACTAGTTGGTGGACCCCTGCTGTGGCCTAGGGGGGACCCTTTTGTCCACTTTTTATGTAATAAATCTATTTTTTGTTGCTTAAAACCGTGAGCCTCCTTCTGTTACTTTGGGCAGTGCACTGCCTTATTTTTCTACTTGAGAGTGAGGAGAGTTTGCTGTACACACCTTTATTGGCATTTATGGTTGTGCTTACAAGGTACATATACCGCTATACAGTACAATAAGAGATCATGACTATATACAGTACCAGGCGGTTGAGCACATTCATGAATATGTGCATAGGCATTCACAACAAGCCACACCGTTCTGGGTACCTGTCAGCTATATTTACTGCCAGCAAGTTAATCTATAAACTCTGACTTCTGAGCTACACTTGTTCATATTAGGGAGGTGTCTACACCATCTCCTCATCTCTGCTCCACCTTAGAACTCTCATCAAGGGAAATCTGCATACCAGCTCCCTTCCTTGAACATTTGATTTAATTTCTCTCAACTGTTCATACCAATTTATAATCCGGAGTGTCATAACTGTATACACTCCAATTTTCAGATTATATATGTGTGTCTTTCCTTGTTTGGATTTTAAATCTCATTATTTTAATTAGATAAACATTAAAGATAAAAGTTTTAATTAGTTTCATACTACATCTAGGGTATTGAGTGCTTAAGCTAGGGTTCTTGCCTCTTCGTTGTTCTACTGATTCACTACCCTCAGCACCTTACCCTCATACATACTTTGTTTAATTTAGCAGTAGCGGGGTTCACCAATTATTAGTTCAATATATCTATTAGACATATATTTTTAATAATTGACAGGGTGATCTATTGTGTTTTAACACTCCCTCCCCCTGCTCAAAACACATTGCTTTTTCATTGAACTCTGTATGGAATTTAGGATCAGTTTTTTTTTTACAATAGTTTATCTTTATATTTATAATAAAACAAAATTTATTGACCGCAGTTTCATTTAATGAGTCCAAATCCTTTGAATATAAATGCCCGACATTGTGATCCAGGTCACACACCTCGTTATGAAATCTTCTAGTAGCTTTCCATGCTGTAGATATATTATTGGGAAATATTTACTTTTTCAGAGCACATGGTCATCAATGTGAAGTTTCTAGGATAAACTTTAAAACTCAGCCATGATTATCCCAGCAATAGTTCCCCAGTTAGGCAGCACTCTTATGCTGTGATCACCAACATACAAAAACCTGACTATACAGTACTGTAACGGGTTTCCCCCCCCCCAATCGCAGATTATACTGTGGAAGCGGAGAAACATACAACGTTACCATAGATGTGTGGTGCGGTACCTGTTGGCTCACAGGAGGGCTGAGCTTCCGCTGAGGGAAACCTGGGGCAATTATAGGATACTATGAGTAACCGCGTACTCGGTACAGCGCCTCCACCTGCGATGGCTCCCACCAGAGGGGGAGTGTTCCTCGCAGGACAATACACAATAACCACGTACAACAGATTGGATAATAACTAATACCTTTACTAACGTGCATAGAAGACATGTAACATCAACACATAGCAACAAGTGTCCCTCGCTAAGGGCAACCTGACTACGGCGTCTCGCAGGACGCTAACGCTAACTTGCACCACAGCGGATGCCCACACTTTATGCGTCACGGTGGACGCTAACACCTTAGGCGCCACGGCGGACGCTAACACTTTATGCGTCACGGCGGACGCTAACCTTCATGCGTCACGGCGGACGCTAACACCTCCACAGAGTGATCCCACCCCGTATCCAGTAAACCCAACCCAATGTCTCGCACTCCCAAATCATATACAAGTGTGTGTGTGTGACTGCGCAGCCACTATGTCTGGTGATAGGCCTTGTTGGTGCACGTGAGGTTATGGGTTACCTGCCGAGCACTCCAGTGCTCGGACCTGCAGCGAACTTCACAAAGGATCTTCAGGCGAACTCCTGCACGATACCCGGATCCACCACCGGAGGATCCAACAGGGGCGATCCCCCTCTGGAAACAGTCCAGCTCTCTCCCAGCAACCAATCAATATTCTTTGTTCACTACTAACAAATAGATAATGGGGCAGAGTCCCTTACCTAGGGCCTGTCCCTACAATACTCAGCTAGGATGACTCAGGGCTATCTGGGGCCTAGGGGATTGCTGGCCTAGTGCAGAGAGTCACTGACTCCTGCACCCTACCTCCTTCCCCCAGCTGCTCCGGTCACCAACTGCCTAGCGTGCTCCAAGCCCGCGAAATGTATCACTTTGTTGCAAGCAGAGCTCCTGCAGCCCTATTTGCTCCCTGGCGTCATGGGGCCGCTCCAGAGGCTCATGGGACTTGAAGTCCCCTTACAGAGCCCTCCTCTCATTGGCCAGGGCTTCGCGGGCTTTACTGGCTCTTCACTGCGCATGCGTGAACTCCCTGGAGTCCTCCCGGCGCTCCTAGTCCCTGTGCATGCGCAACGCACCTAACAATGGTGTCGCCCTGCTCCGCGAGCCGCCAGGGGCCGCAGCAACGCGACCGTGGCCTTAACAACGGCCCGATCGCGTCCCCGGCAACCGGCCCGATCGCGTCCCTGACAACCGGCCGCAACTCTAGATAACGCGCGGCTCGCGCACCAGTACACCTCACTCCCTCGTTCTCGGCGGCCCTGCGCAGCGGAAGGAGGGGGGTCAGTATGGCAAGGGGGACCTGGCTACAGTACTATCACAGATGACCTGAATAGCAGCACATTGTGCTAGGGTAGGTCCCCGCTGCCTGCTGCAGCGCACGCTATGGCGCTGGCCATGCCCCCCGGCAGTTCAGCCAATGAGGGAGAACCTGTCAGTTGATGTCAAGATCGCGCCCCTCATCACTCCCCCATCACACATATCCCCCCCGTCTTTCTCCCTGGCAGGTGCGTGTGCAGCGCTGACACCAGCCTCAGCCTTAAGCAGATGCAGAACAGGGTGCAAATCATCCAGGGTTTATGCGTGAGGATAAACATAGAAAAAAATGTTATAGGGCGGCAAATGAGGAAGCCTACCGGAGGGGGACAAGCCCAGCTGACACTCTCCAGCTCCGTCGAGCATTTGCGCAGACCCGTCGGATCCACTGAGAGGTGTTGCAGCTTAAGAGGATCCAGACCACAGCAGACTAGCCGATTTGTTCCAGCAGCTAGCGGATCACTTTTAGACCCCTCCTGAGTGTCTTACATGCCTGATACCCACATATGTTTGCGCGTTTTTATAACGTATCACTATTTTTGTCAATAAAACTGGTTTGCACTATGCACTTTCCTCTCTTATTTTTTAGGTGAACCTGGAAGATAGCGTCATCCATACAGACCCATAGAAAAGTGTTGTTTTCATAAAGTTGGAAAACCTGCGACACTTATGAGTGTATCAATTATATCATTGTCCTGGAAACACTGTTTTTAAACTTAATTGCACTATTGATATTTTTTCCGTGTTTATCCTGACACACTACACCCTGTTTTATGTCTGCATAGCTTCTTAAAACCCTTTGGAAAGTGTTGAAACTGGAGCAGAATTCCACTGGGGATTTATATACAGCTCAACCCCCTAATAGCGTTGTGCTTGGGGTCCAAAAAATCACATCGCATTATAAGCGGATCGCTTTAGAAATAATGTACAATTGTATGCATTGTACAATAAAGTATTTAAGATACCAATTATCGTGTTGTTAAGTATTCCTAAATACGAAAATTGGGAGCCACGCTGGCATCGCGTTATAAGCGGATTCGCGTTGTAACGGATCGCGCTATAACGGAGTTGAGCTGTATTTTATATATAAGTATTAAATCATCCCAGAAGATCTGCTAATTACATTTCTCCAGTTCAGTGGTGTTCAAGATCTGGCATACCGAGCCCAATAATTCAAGAAAGGTGACAGCGCGCAAGGCAGAATTCATGGACTAAGTACATTGACCATTGTAATAGCTAGAACTCTAAACCTCATGATTAAAATATATGGATATGCGTTTTAAATATAAGTAAATGAAAGCACACAGATGTAGCAGGCGTTATACTAGTCCCGCCCCTTTTCCCCCCCTCGCGGCTATTTGTTTCACAATAGTGTCTCCCCCCTGCTGGCATGTGGTGTGTGAGTTGCACTACAATGCACCAGCGGGAGTAATAATGGCTGCTACATCTGTACTACTGCTGAGTTGTATTTACACTGCTCAAAACACATTGCTGTTTTTTATTGCACTCTGTATGGAATTGTATGAAAGTTTTACAATAGTTCATCTTTGTATTTCCAATAAAACTACATTTTATTACAGTTTTAAAGGTGTTGTTTCCTTTACTCTGGCCAAATCGTTTAGATTTGAGTTGCCTACCCTTTAATCCAGGTGACACCCAGATGTAAGTTTAGGCAATTAATATCGAAAAGTGTGTGTAATGGTGTTTCCCCCACCCGGTGGGAGATTTGGCCATTACTACGTATGTGGTGCATGCTACCTGTTGGTAAGCAGGAAGGCTGAGTTGTCCGCCGATGTTTGTGGAATCACAGGACCAGGTTCTGGGTACATACCCAACGTGGTTCTCTAGCAGTGCAGCGCCTCCATCTGCCGCAGGCTCCAGATGAATGGAGGTGATCTCCTACAGTAGAAATACTCCCTATCCTCACAGTAAGATCACGCACCAGGCAGGAGGTTTATGAAAATAGGAACAGCTTTATTCTCTTCAGTACAATGCAGTTATAGCAGGCCTCTGCCCTATGCTGTCTCTGGTGATCTGTCCAGCTGTAGGATGGTCCCTGGACATCCACAATGGTCAAGGGCACCGCAGCTGTCCTAGCTCTTCCCAACACCTCTATCAGGAGCTGAGGTATGGTCCACACTCACTCTCCCTCAAGGGAAAGAGGAACAGAGAAGGCCCCAATCTCAGGCTCCCTGCTGTGTAACCTGCCTCTCTCAGTGGGGAGAGGCACACCTACTGAATTTGGGTGGCAACCCCCTTAAGTACAGCCAGGAGGAGGGCACAGGTCTGACCCAGGATTGGGTACACGCAGGCCTGGTTCCACCTCCTCCCCCTGTCACTCAAGGGCACTGCAGGGAGTTGGGAAAACCCATGATTACTACTGGCAGGCCTGCTCTTGCAAGGGCATACTGCCAGGAGGGGCAGACTGGTAGCCAAATACCAGTCCTGGCTACACTTGCAAAATTCTCTAGTAGATTCTCATGCTGGAGATATATTGTACGGGAATTATTCTCTTTTTTCAGCACTCCTAAATATGGTAATTATTGTGAAATGTCTAAAATGGGCTATAATACTCAGCCATGATCATCCCACGCAATATTTCCCCAGTTGACATGAGGACTTAAAATGGCGCCTCTGTATGATATGTCTTATGTTCTGGTCTATTACTACAGGGGTGCTCAACCAGTCCTCAAGCTCCCCCAACAGGTCAGGTTTTCAGGATATCCCAACTTCAGTGCAGGACGCTCAATCAGAGGCTCAGTCAAAGTTAGAGAAATAGACAGACATGTCAGGACCACGGTTGAAAATAGGGGGAGAGAGGGGGATGCAGATGAAATAAGAAAATTTACAAATTCAAATGATATATGTACCTTTTTCTTTTTAGATATTTTTACTTTAACCAATATAGTCCTGCTAGAACAACCTATCGACCAAGTAATTAACTATTTGTCATACAGATATAATCAACTCTACTGTCTCTGGCGCCACAACTGCTGCAGCGGCCGGGACAGTAAAGTTGGGTACATCTAAGATTATATTATGAGGGGTCCTTGCTTTGAATTGGAACCCCCTGCTGTGATAATCACTAGGTAAACTTTCGCAGCCCGGTCTGGAACTGCAACCAGCATGGTCGTCGGGATTTGTAGTCAGGTCAGTGATGTCAGTGCCCTTATATGGCAGATCTAGCCATACAAAGGCAGTCTGACATCACTAACCTGCTGCAAGGGTTCATGGGTTGTAGTTTCTAGCACGGAAATACCCCTGCTAGTGTTGAACTCCCACGAAACCTTGCAAAGAGGTCAATGACCCTTGACTTTTGGTTAATTGAAACTTTACGTTCATGTTCACGAAGATAACTCTCAAATAATCCTTTAAGAAAAAGTGCACCGAACCCGATAATGTTAGTGAAAGTGAAAACAGGATAATAAAAAAACTTAAATTATCTGAGAAATATGACACTGACAGGGGCATCCTCGTCCCCCGGCCCCCCAGTCCCAAGGCATCGACTTCTAAATCTACAAAACTTTAAGAGAAAGAGTTGTCCAATTGTGAAAATTCCCTGAGTGATATTCCAGATTGTTGGATCCGTGAAATGTTTTTAACAAAGAAACAAGAATATCAGTGGATTAGGACAAAAAATAATAATAGGATGCAGTGTGTGTAGCAGTATCTCTCATTTGGTGGTCCAACAAACCAATGGAATACAGCTATCTCAAATACTTTTGAAATCCAAATGTGGTAATAAAAGCTACCAATTTAAAGAATAAAGAAAAAAGACATACCAAACACAAATAGTTAAACTTATATTGCATGTCAAAAAATAAAAAATACAGCAAATAAACAAATAATAGAACAATCAGTCTATAAATCATTAAACAGTAGAATAGCAGCAAATGGCGCACAGCCAGGGAAACAGGGAGCCAGGTGTGGAGATAAAAACGTCCTTTAATTCAGCACATAACTGGAAGAATAAAACCCCCCATGGGGACACAAACACCTCCTACGCGTTTCGGACCTGTAGGCCCTTTATCAAGGAGTATGATAAAGGGCCTACAGGTCCGAAACGCGTAGGAGGTGTTTGTGTCCCCATGGGGGGTTTTATTCTTCCAGTTATGTGCTGAATTAAAGGACGTTTTTATCTCCACACCTGGCTCCCTGTTTCCCTGGCTGTGCGCCATTTGCTGCTATTCTACTGCTTCTGGATCTTTCTTCATGGCTGGCACGCCTCATCTCCATCCATGGATGTCATAGGAGTGGGTAAGATCTTTATTATTGACTGTCATTGCTGAGCTTTTGGAGGACTGTATATCCATATACTCACAGGTCATTTATACCCACTCCTTATCCTACCTCAGGATGTGTTTAGGAATATATTGAAGTGTCACTAGGTGGAGCACCCCCAATTGTTTATTCTCTGATATAAATCATTAAAGGTAGTTGCCCAGGGAGGGAAAGCAAACAGTGCACAGCTTGTTGGAAATGAAAAAAATGACGGTGGCTGGATCAAAAAATGGATAAAAGAGTTGTCTTTATTGTCAGAACATACACCAAATGTTCACAAAAACCTTATGAGAGGAACTTCTGACGCGTTTCGGGCTGGCCTGCCCTTTGTCAAAGAGTAACATGGAATTATTTGCATCTCTGATAAGATGTTTGATGCTCACTTTTTTAGAGCACAGTTATGGAGCGTATCTCCAAATTCTCTTGCTATAAATCATTATAAAGTCCTACTCTTTGACAAAGCGCAGTTACCTGCGTGAAACGCGGTAGAGGTTTTCCTTTGCTGTTTCCATGTGCCAATAAATTATTTTTGCTACTAACAGAAGGCAGTCCGGTTCACTTTTTCTCTTCAAGGCAGTTGCACCGCCACACAACTCTACCTTCTAATTGAATCTTCACTGGCAGGAGCACGCCGTCCGTTCATGAGGACCTACGGAACGGAGTGAGTAAATGTCAAAGTTTTTACTCACCAGATTGTGGACATTCCATTTCAATGCTTTAAATATTGCAGAGTCACATAATAATATGTGTGGAGTGTTTAACCAAATTTGACGCTCATATACATTTACAATAACAGTGATATAATCAATACAATAGTGATAATGGTGATACTTAGACAAACACAATGGTTGATTGCAGCTGTGACCTGGTGTAGGATTTCTTTCTCAATCCTCATAGAAGGTGGCAAGTGGATCATCAGGAAGCGCATACCATGTGGGAACACATAAAAAGAAAAATGCTTTTGGTGCAATATTGTGCAAATAGTGGTGAAGTAAAGTTGCTAGCACAGAATGTGTACACAGAATACTCACAAACGTGAGGTAGGATGAAGGCACATAAAGGTATCTTTAAGAGCTGGTGTCAATCTGTGGAGTATGGTGTTGCCAGAATAGTGTGGTTCCCAACTGACCTTAGGGCAGGAAAACACTGGACATAGCGTAGACCGTAAAACAATTTAATAAACGAAGTAGTTATAATCCAAGTAAGGTGAAACGCGTAGAGTGACGCTGTCTCTACCCACCGGAACCCTTGGATGCCGATGACGTCACTTCCGGTTGCTGACACGCACTCGTGACACGCACAGCAGAGAAGGAGGGAGACCCGAGAGAGAGGCCCCATCCGGTGGCAGCATCGAGCGATATTTGCAGAGATCATTGAGATCTAAAATGCTGTTTTTAATCTTGCAACATGTGAGTAGATTGGATTATAACTACTTCGTTTATTAAATTGTTTTACGGGATTGCATGGAGACTCACACACAGAGAGACACACACAGACACACACAGAGACACACACACACACACACAGTCACACACAGACACACAAACACACACACAAGGAATTCACAGTTAGTATAAATATATAAGTGCAAATAGCTATGTAGCGTGGTACCCCCTGGCTACTAAACGGGGTGGCAGTAAACCCTGGTGTTCACAGGTTTGCCAGTAGTTATCATAGGATTTTCCCCCTTCATCCTTTGGTGCTGCGGTTGAGTGACAGCAGGGGGTGGCATATCCTGTTGTATCTGGGCCAACGGGATGCCCTCCCTCTGGCTGTACTTAAGGGCAGGACCGCCCAAAAGTTAGTTGGTTGTCCTTCCCTATGAGGAAGGCAGGTCACGACTGGGAGCCTGAGATTGGGGCCTTACCATGTGCTCTTCCCTCCAGGGATGAGTAGAGTGACTATACCTCGGCCTCTGCTAGGGAGGTGGGGAAGTGCTAGGATGGCTGCGAGTGCCCTAGGCCCGTAGTGACTTGTCCAGGGACTATCTCCGGTGATATCTGAGAGAAGAGACTGTGATCCGTCAGGTAACTGCTGAGTACCTGTATTACTGCAATAAGAGTACAGCTCAACCCCGTTATAATGCGGTCCTCGGGGGCCACCCAATCCGACCTCGCTATAACCGGTGTTGCGCAAAATTTCTTTTAAATGGCCGCCGCGCGCCCGATCAGGAGGAGGGGGAAGGAGGGAGGAGGGGGAGGAGCTGGAGTGAGACGCTGGCAGCCCTACACAATCCCCCAGCAGCCACCGTACTTCCCCCAGCAGCCCCAGCTATCCCCCAGCAGCCACCGCACTTCCCCCAGCATTCCCCGCACACCCCCGCACTTCCCCCAGCAGTCCTCCCACTCCCCCCGCACTTCCCCAGCAGTCCCCGCACTCCCCCCAGCAGCCGCCCCCTATACGATCCCCCCAGCAGCAGCAACTACCAGAGGTAGGGGGGTTGGGAGGGTGTGTGCTGTGTGCCTGCCTCTGTCTGTGTGCCTGCTTGTGTGCCTGTCTGTGTCTATGTGCCTGTCTGTGTGCCTGTCTGTGTGCAGTGTGCTGTGTGCTGTGTCTGTGTGCTGTGTGCCTGCCTGTGTGCAGTGTGCAGTGTGCAGTGTGCTGTGTGCAGTGTGCAGTGTGCAGTGTGCTTGCCTGTGTCCAGTGTCTGTGTGCAGTGTGCTGTGTCTGTGTGCTGTGTGCTGTGTCTGTGTGCTGTGTGCCAGCCTGTGTCTGTGTTCAGTGTCTGTGGGCTGTCTGTGTGCAGTGTGCAGTGTGCAGTGTGCAGTGTGCAGTAAAAAAAAAATTTAAATTTCGGGGTCCATGCGCAAACCGCGTTATAAGCGAATCCACGTTATAGCGGATTGCGCTATAACGGGGTTGAGCTGTAGTAATAAACCCGTTCCTGTTTTGCAATATACCTCCTGCCTGGTGTGTGATTTAATGGTGGAGAGAGTTACAGTTCTACCGTGGGAGATCACCTCTGTATCCCTGGAGCCTACGGCAGATGGAGGCGCTGCCCTGCTAAGTATTACGTGGGGTATGGACCCCAGAAGCCTATTCCTGTGTCCCAAAGTCACCGCGGACGACTCAGCCCTCTTGTTACCAGCAGGTATGCACCACATACACCCTGTAATGACCCCTATCTGCAATTGGGTGGGGGAAACACCGTAACAGTTAAAACAGTTAAAACTGAAATTGTGTTTTGATTTTTTATGAAAAACATCACCATCACAAATACAATTTCTGTGACAAAACAGTGACAAAAGACCAAGAAGTTTCACTTAAAATGCTGATCGGCACACACATTGAGAAATGTTTATACCTCTTTGTAAACTTAAAGCCGTTTGGTTTCGGGCTGATAAGTGATAACAGATGATTATTTTTATTTACTATAATAGTTTTTTTGTAAGATTGATTTATTTTGAATGTTTCACATTTGAAATGATATGACAGGTGGAAATCGATCCATGAGGTTTTTTTTAGGGGGGGGGGAGGTTAATGATGGATTTAGCTATACCTCCAGTACAAAAATTCCATTTCAATCACTGGTCAGGACACAGACAGACACGTCAGAGACAGAGAAGCTTGAGAAAGGCCAAACACCATGATGGAAACGTTGCCTGCCTCTAATTGCCACATTCTACAAACTTCCTGACATGACTGTTTGAGTCTGGCAGTAAGGTTCTAGACTTTCAACCTTTCCAAATTATGTTCTTGTTTTTTTTCTCATTTTTTACACGTTACATATCTAAATTAGCATATATCCCAAGTATCTGCAGTGTGCACTGGGGTCTCTCAACTTGTTGTTTATAGCTGTGTTTGGGGTGGATGTATATAACACTTGGGACTATAACAAAGAAGAGGCTCTCTCTCTCCAGCAAAACCCATACAGTATTTCAAGGTCTGAATGGGAGTAACGCCACCTTAAGGTAAAATGCATGTAACGGGAGCCATGTTTTTTGATGCTAACACCAGGCAGTGCTAATTAAACCTGATGTTAAGCCTTTGCTAATAAATTAAACAATGGCTGTTGTTTTTGAATATGATTACCTTTGTGGATATGCAAAATAACATCCATTACTAGTTTCGGTTACCTGGATTTTTTTGCCCTGATTAGAAGGAGCTCAGGGCATCTGGGCATCAGTGTGCTATTTCTCATGGACTGTAGGGGCCTCCCCTTCTCCGAACATTATTAGTAATATTTTATTTGTATTCTCTTAACTATATGGAGTGCTGTTCAAAGATCCCAAATTTAAATAGGTTGACTAATGCCAGAGTTATCAGGAGCAGGTTTCACTTTATACATTGGCTCTCTTACTATTACAAGTTTTCTGATAATTTCCCAGATCTTTAGAAAAATTCCCTGGACATATTAGTCAATATTTCATAGCGTAAATATGGTAATTACTAATAAGTTTGTTGGTGCAATTAAGTCCAATTAATTGCAATAGGAATCTTCTGTAGAGTGGATCAGAGGATCAGATAACCAGTTTAACATACAGTTCTTGAACCGCAGGTTCAATGAAGAAGATTTTTTCCACTTCTGGGAAACTGAACATGTTTTTAGGTATTACAAATGCATTCTCTTTAGCACTTATGCAACACTGACTCTAACCATAGTATTTCTAAAAAAAATAATATAGTTATTAATTTGTTGCGTGATTCTATTCAAAGGCAGAGTTTATGCATCAATGCAAGTTTGGAGCAAAACAATGACATTTTCACCCTGCACCTATCAAAGCAATTTTGCCCCATCTGCCTTAGCTTGCGCACCTTGCAGAATGTCAGTAGTAGGAGCTGGGGAAGAGCTACATGTGGCACATAATATGATGAGATACATCACACTTTGTGTTTCTCTGCACCATTATCTTTCCCTTGTATTTGCTCCAAAAATCATCCATATCTGATGTGGCATAAGTCTAAAAGTCTGCATAAGATGAAATAAACCATTCTTAGGCCTTGGGCATGGTGCCTTGGGCCACGCTGATCCGCACTCCTGCTCTGCCTCGCCTGGTCAAACTGGAGCTTTTTTGTGTCCTGGCAGGCGAGGAAGTGAGCGCACTTTGGGGGCGGAGGCGGGGCAAAGGCGTGGTGAAGCGGAACAGAAGTGTGGCGGGTGGCGGGCGGCGGTGCTAGTCCCTCGCTCACATTGGATGTGAGCAGTCATGTGACCGCTCCTCCGCTCCCCTGAGCAGCAAATTTTACATTTGCCTGTCTCTTCAAAATATCTGAGCCTCTGCACGCGGAAGCGGCTGCTAAAGCCACGCTGATGACAGATGCAGGGGGTAAGTGCATCTGCTCAGCGCGGCTCAGCCCGGCTCAGCACAGCCTACTCTACTATGTCCCAGGCCTTACATACAAACAAATGGAGCAGTGCATCTAAATACTTTTGTCTACATTAATGCATCAATCAAATACTGTTCTTTGCGACAAAAATTTAAATGGAAAATTTATTCAAAGTGGCCTATTTTGGTAGCTTCGATAATGAGTTATCAATAGTTTTGAGCACTTTTAGAGTGAGTTTGCATGTGTAGCTGTTCATAAAGCTCCGATAACATGGCAAATTCGCTCGAAACCTGCTTCTTTCCAATTGGTCACACTCCCACTCAGACAAACCAAGTGCTAGCTCAAAAAATGCTCAAACTCACATTTTTGACAAATCGAGTGATTCACATCACGTCTGCAACTCGGGTGGCGAGATGGGATTTGTGAGTGATTCTGATGGAGAAAATGTATTCTTTCTACATCGGATTGAAGCTGGTTATCTCTGGAGTTGAGCAAAGGAATGGAAGCAGGCACACGGTCTTTCTAAAGGTGCAGTTTATTGTGCCACCAAAGGTCCAACGTTTCGGCAAATAGATTGCCGAAACGTTGGACCTTTGGTGGCACAATAAACTGCACCTTTAGTAAGACCGTGTGCCTGCTTCCATTCCTTTGCTCAAGTACCTCTGGGATGTCTGGACCTCCCTGGATACAGCGCACCGGCAGATAAGTACCCCCCTCCAGCACCTACCAGCGGTGTGCATGTGCTTCTACATATGACTGTCTCTGGAGTTGACCCACATTAATATCAGCTCCGGAGAACCCCTGCTGCAATCCTATGTAATTAAAATACATTTACAGGCAGCTTCATTACCTTAGCGGTTAACCACTAAGGTAATGAACGGGTTACATACCAGTGCCCAGTTTGTTGGGGGTACAGGGGGTGGGTGAAGGATGGATTTGCCCAGAGTAGGTGTTTAGGCCTACCTGGAGGGTTGTGGGTGACGTTAACCCCTTCATTACCTTACCGCTAAGGTAATGAAGGGGTTAACCCCTCCTGCTACCTACCCAGTAGGCCTAAACACCAACCACAGGCAAAATACCACCTTCACTCACCCCCTCTACCCCATTAAACATTAAAATATAATAACCAATACTATCCAATACAACCATTGATTGCCAGTGTGGTTACCTACAGTATGCCCTAAATGGGAACAAAGATAACCCTAATGGCATTGAATAAGCACCCTACTACCCACACCTTCTAACCCCAACAACCCCTCCCGCCTCCCCCTCCCCCCCCCCCCCAACACATACAGTACAGTAATGGGCAAAATCCCTATTATCCAGATCTGGATAAAAGCGCATTTGCCCATTAAAAATAAAACATTACCCAGCCAACATATAGTAAATTAAAGATGTAATTACACCCCGACAGCCCCCGAAGGGTCAAGGGGGGCGTTGAGACTATCTCCTTTCCCCCCCCAGTTGAACAGTAAAAACCTGGATTAGGCTGTTATACCAATTGTACCTATAATGCTGTGAAATATTATTACTGCCTAATAAAAAAATTTGAAACAAAAAAGATGTAATTACCCCTGCCAGGATGAAGGCTGCCCTCAACTTCATCTTCACCCTTCTTGTCCTCCGTGGGCAGCAACATTAAAATTAAAAAACAAACTACTGGCCACTAACCCCTTAATTACCTTAGCATTTAGTAACCGCTACAGTAATTAAAGGGTTAACCCTACCAACTAGCCACCACCCTCCCAGGAGGCCTAACAACCCTCCCCGGGTCAACTGCAAAAGCACTAGTAGCCAAAAATGGATAAGGGCACTTCTATACAGAGAGGAATTGGCACGTTACTACCGAACGGTATCTGACTTGCGATAACTCTTTCTGAATACCGTGATAACACATATGTCAGACTGATCGGTAGATCATGCCAAAACGTTCGATATGGCAGTGATTTTATCGAAGCTACCTGATTAGGCCCCAAAGTGTGCATAGAACGTTCTGCATATCCTTGTTTCTGTCTACTGCCTTTCTGAATCGTAAATACTGGAGCAATGATTCTCAAACTGGGGTCTCCTAAAGGGCTACTTCCTGGAGCCTTAAAAAAATTGCTTCCTGAAGCTCTCTTCTGCAGTAAATGTCTTTTCTTAGCACTATCAAAGACTTGGTTTTAGAGTTATTGACATATGTTTTACATACTGTACATAAAACATATATATAGTTAACCAGGGCTAAGGGTAAGTAGGAGAGTCCTCTAAACGATTAACAGTGAACTGTTCTGCAATATGGAAAAGTTTGATAAACCTTGCACTAGAGCACCTTATGTGATCTGAGAAACACTGTGGCTTTGAATGCAATATGAAGCTTTTGTCATTGCTTTTCAAGTATGCAGTAAATGGTTAAAAGGTTATATGACATACAGACTTGCAAATGACTTAAAGAAGACTCAGGTATCCTGCCCATTGAATATATGGTCAAGGTCACAAATCTTCATGTACTTGTAAAATTTAATCCAAGTTAATTATTACATTAAACAGTATTATAAAGTATTTGCAGGCTTATAGGAGATGCTTAAAAAGGTGAAGAATGTGCTGCCTTTAGAAACATTAAGGGGTTGCTTCTCACAAGGAAATTGGTAGCAGGATCCCAAGAGTCTTCCAAGAAACAGGTAAGGTTTGGAAAACTAATATGAAATACTGAATATAATAGATAGATGCATAAAATGCAAGAATATATAACTACAGTAGAGGCAACGTTTATTCTAACATTTGCTGTAAACTAGCCGGGTTACATTCTGGGTATGTGCTGGGTATGTGCTGGGTATGTTCTGGGCTAGTTTGAGGCACGTTTAAGGCATTTCTGCATTGACTAACGACCCATAGGATTAACACAGCAGGGATCCCTGGCAGTCCAATTCAGTTTGAATGGGACTGCCAGGGACCCCCTGCTGTTAATCTGATAGTGCATTAATCAATGCAGAAATGCTGGGGCTAGTTTAAGGAAAGTTTAAGGCATGTATTCAGAATGTACCTGGGTGTACCTGGGTCTTTTGGGGAATTGCCACTGGTTTTTGTTAGAATAAATGCTGCCTCTACTGTATTTAAGAAAAGTATCTACATGAATGTATACACACACACACACACACACACACACACACACACACACACACACACACACACACACACACACACACACACACACACACACACACACACACACACACACACACACACACACACACACACACACACACACACACACACACACACACTCATATAGTATATATGTTGTTTTCTAAAAGTAGAACATTAGGAGTATATATTTAATTATTTACTAAAAAATAAGTATAACTTTTGGAAAACAAGCAAATCATTTTATTAAGTCTTGAAACAATTTCTGAAAATAAAAAAAATGATTTGTGATTTTGCAGAGATAACATAATATATGCAATGCAACTTTATTCATTTTCATGGAAACATAAAGATGTACAAAACTAGTTACAGTGATTAAAAAAAACTTAATTAATGTTAAAACATTGTTAAAGAAACACCATTACTGTTAAAGATGTGGGAAATCGATATGCAGAAATATGGTCAATGTCAGAAAATGCAGTATCTCTGTGCAGTTTTGCTCTTTAAATGTATATATATATATTCAATGTATTTTATATTCAACATCTTTTGAGTTTGCAACAACTGAAGAGATGGACATGTATTATGTTTTTTATTAAATTACATTTCCCCCCCTGAATGAATATAATGCACTCTTTATTTTCAGTTATTTGCTGCAAAGAAATTAATTCTTACAGCAGATCAAGTGAAATTCCACACAAAACAAAATATTTGGAAGCGATGAGTGACCTCCAGGGGGATCATTATGTTGTGGCCAGGCCCATATATTCAGAAAATACATTTTCTGAAAATCACGAAAAAGTGTTTAGATGTCATAAAACATTTTTGGATCACCTCAAAGAAACGTTTGGGTAAGTGAGCATGTTACATGAATTCATATAAGATAAGGTAAATCACTTTTTGGACATGTTTGATTCTGTCCATGTTATAGATTGATCTATTAGAAAGAAAAAGAGAGAAAAAGAAAGGAAGAACAAATAAAATACATATGGTCTCCACATTAAATATTTACCGGAAATGAAGTATGTTTAACCTAGTAATACAAAAAACTTTTTTAAAGATCTTGCTCTTAGTTTCACTCTAATTAATATTTCCTTTTAGCTGTCAACCATCATTCTCAATAATGATATTATCCCTATGCTGATCTTTTGCAGTTTCCTTATTGTCAGGTTATTATTTGGCTAATTATTCTTTTGTGAGGGTAGTTTTGCCATCTATAGTTTAAATAGATACTTAAATGCTGATTATGTTAAGGAAAGTCTTATATCCTCATTGGTAATCATAATTTTACATAACGATCTGAATTAAGAAGGCTTGTCATTCTATTTTCTTTCAGACACTTAAGATACGCTATCTAAATAGTGTATGAATGTAAATATGTATACTGTATATATTCACAGTGTGTTCAGGACAAAAGGGACCCCGTTTGTTTTTCAGCATATTTTACATATCATTTGCTCAATCACCATGAAAATGAATACTATTGTCGGTCTGTTATGTAGATTAACACTATATAAGAAGCACAATGTGGACAATCAAATGATATTAACTAAATGGATGTCACTGTATTATCTCAACAAGTACCAGATATACTGCCGCAGGTTCATGTTTATTAAACAAGAAAAAGGCGTTTTTCCTTTGTAACTCGTAAATGTTATTTTCCCTGAGTTAACATCTTTAAGGAGCCATCAACCCTAACTGCCTCAATTTTATAGGATTGAAACTGGGGAGCTTTTCCAGATCTGAACCGCACTATTTTCAGTTATGGGGACCCCTTAGTTCATCCCTTAGTTACTGGTGAAGTTACCGCTATTACTTCCTGTTTATTTAAGGAGATTTAAATGGCCATCCAATAGGAAGCCACAATCAATGGTGTTGCAACTTCCTATTAGCCTGGGATTTGGCAGCCATTTTGTTTCCCCTGCAGGAGATATAAACCAGCTAACTTCATTGCTAAGTAGCTCAGGAACCGAGGGAACCCCAGCGCTAAAAGTAGTGGTGTTTGGCTAAGCGTTCCAAGCGTGGGGGGTGTAAAAGAGAAATGTTTTGGAGGAACTGCTCTTTTAATTACTAACAATTACATGGAAAAATAAAATCCAGTAGTTGAGCTCATAAACTTTAACAGCAATTTCTTTCAAGATAACACTGTTATTTTCAAATAACGGGGCATTATTAAGTAGTCCATCCAGACACTGACATAGTTTTTTTCCCTCTTCTCTTCTCCTGTAAATGCCATTTTAAAGGGTCTAAATTGGAGTAATTCCAGCGTTAGGTTTGACTTAAAGCAGCAGAATATATGAAATCTTACATGTTTCCCCCCCCCACTCCCCAATAAATCAGTTCTGTACTATTAAATAATAGTGACTTTTTTTTGTTTGTTTTTTATTCAACTGTTAAGGCCATTTTTAATGAGTTTTAATACATCTTTTGATTTTTAGAGCAGGTTTTAACCCACCTCCCAAGCAGTGCAAGATCTTTGTAACACTTTCCTGTTTGGGATAATTTGTTGCAAATGTTCCCAGCAGTTTGAGCTGTAAACTGTAACAATAGATAATGTTGCTTTAGTAATATACAGTCGTGCATACTGTAATGCTCACCATGTAATAGACAGACTTTATATAACCTACTATATCAAGCAACATAAATGATTGAAAGAGGTGATCAGAATAAAATGACTACATGAAAATGAAAACAAAATGTTGATCACATAAAAATTTTTTGCAGTTGTTCCAGACAAAAGGCCAAGAGAATTGCTTTCACTTTCCTCCCTATTGCTTCATGGCTTCCCGTATATAACTTTAAGGAATGGATTCTCAATGACATCATTTCTGGGATCAGCACTGGACTTGTAGCGGTTCTACAAGGTGAACATTTTAATATTTCTTTGTAACCTAACAGAATGACAACAGAGTTTGACATCTGTCGGATATTTATTATATACTGTTACATAAATGGGACAATTAAAGAGAATACAAAGTTGTTTTAGGTTAAAAAATGGAGAGCTCTGTGCAGTTAGAACACCTTCATCAGGTCTTGGAAAGCAGACATTGAAGCTTCCTCTCCTTTTGCTTTTGTTACAAGGTCCTGCGCTGTTTCTCAGGCCATTTTTTTCTATGTCTGAGCTATTGCCTTGCACTACACTTCATCAAATTTTGTGGAACATTTAGAATGAGGGGGGACTCAGTGGTGAAAGTAGGCCGGTTTGGTCTGGTTCGCAGTACCGGTAAAACAATTAGTGCCGGTACTGCCTACTGGTATGAATTTTAAGGGATCTAAAACACCTTGCCTTTATCTCTGTCTTTCTGATGACTCTCTGTGCGGTCTCCCTCTCTGTTTTCCTGCATCTCCGTGTATCTTCCCATTACCCGCTCCGGTGAATGACGTGAATGCCTATACACGGATAGGAGGGAGGCGCTGAGAGAGAGACAGAGAGAGCAGGTTAGTTAGAAGCTGGGTCGCGAGCGGGGGAGAGCCTGGGCCTGGTGGCTGTGGGCCCGGTAGAAGTTGGGTCCAAACAGAGGTTAGGCTACACTTCTATCTCTGGTGACGGTCCTCAGTTCTTCCCAGTTGCCCCAAGGTAAGTGTAGAGTATGTATTATTGTTTGTATTTTGTGTGTGTGTGTGTGTGTGGGGGGGGGTGGTTTGGAAATTATTGTGCATGCATTAATGTGTATATTGTGTGTGTCTGGTTATAATATGATAATAATAATAATTGTTTGTTCTTGTATAGCGCTGCTAGTTTTAAGTAGCACTTTACAGAGACATTTTGCAGACCCAGTCCCTGCCCCATGGAGCTTACAATCTATGTTTTTGGTGCCTGAGGCACAAGGAGATAAAGTGACTTGCCCAAGGTCACAAGGAGCAGACACCGGGAATTGAACCAGGTTCCCCTGCTTCAAACTCAGTGCCAGTTAGTGTCTTTACTCACTGAGTCCTCGCTCCTTCTCCCCTGTGTTGTGTATAGGTTCCTTAGTGAAAAGTAGTAATATATACACACACACATTTCTCTTATTGATGTTAGTCATGCAGTAGACACACCACCTCTTCAGTAGAGAGATGTTTGATACCTACAGTATTTGGTCATTGGAGCAGTGGCCAGGAGATCAGAACCTGAAAGGAGGGGGCAGACACCTCCAAAAAACTATTTCACAAAACAGAATTAGGTGAGCTAAGATCTGTCCCTATAACGGAATATATCAGTGACACTATACAATTCAATACCTTTCTGGGGTATGCAACAACTGTAGGAAGAAGATTGGTCTTACATTTATGGAAAACAAATACACAAATCCTGCGCTCCTCCCAAATTGGTTAGCAATCTATTAGGAAAATTCTACCACCATTACTAATAACAAAGGAGCCATTTCGTTGCATCTTTAGATCAAAAAGTGATTGTTCCACTCACACTCCAGCAATAGCCCTATTTCAGTGATTCAAATTCTGGATTTCTAAGAAATCCAGATGGAACAGATCTAATGGTGGTATCTGGCCTGATTTTTTTAGTGCCCAATCCACCGTTGGATTCTGGGGTGCAAATTGAATTTCAGCCAAATCTATGTCGGAAATCTGCAGAACAGATTCCGATTGTTCGGTCCCTCTCTAAACATTACTGAACTGTACCGGTTTTAAATTTAAACTAACATAACCAGGGTCTAAGAATAACTGCACAACATTCATACCAATTAGGTATGATCTACAGACAATGAAATACAGAATCTTGTTACATTTTCTGAAACTCCACTTCTTTATATTTTCTAGGTCTGGCATTTGCTCTACTTGTGAATATTTCTCCTGCTTACGGACTTTATTCAGCTTTTTTCCCAGTCATCCTTTATTTTTTTCTTGGGACGTCCAGGCATATATCAGTTGGTAAGTTACTTAATAATGCTATCATCATATTGGAAACAGTACACCTGGTGATTAAAGTACTTTATCTTCAAAATAGTAACGGTAACTTGTCACGGAACGAGAGACCGTCGGTTACCAAAAACAGCGGGTCACCGAGTCTATTCAGACTCTACCCACCAGGAAAGAGCCTTGGTCCTACTGACCATGATGGAATCCCGCTAGGGCTATTGCAAAAAGGTGACCAAAAACCTACACTAACTAATCCTAGCCTACTCTGTTAGGATGGTAGCATCACCGACCAGAACCACTAGGGGGAACCCACCCAAGAACTTCGCTCTTATACCTGGGGTACCTCCCTCCCAGTGACCCCAGGCCTTTGGTGGGAGCCACAAATGTACTCTTATTCTCTTATGGTTTCTGGGGGCAATGGGACCTTTGCTAACTCAGGGTCTCAGGGCTCTCAGAATTCACAGAGTAAAGTTAAACAATCCCAGTGCATACACAGTAACAATCCTAGCCTAAACTCTGTGCTGCCACCAATCAGGCTATGAGAGGACCCACCCAAGATCACTGCTTTTACACAGGGGACACCCCCTACCCACTCCCACTAATCCCTGACTCACACAAGGAGTCAATCCAACTTCAATGACTAGCGTCCCTGTACATAATGTTACCTAGGCATTACTGGGGATTATGGGGCCCAAGCAAAATGCCAGGGACACAGAATCCCCTGTAAGCACCCTAACTAAATACCACCGCATACTAGAGACCACGTGAGCTGACAGTCACAACAATAGAGCTATTAAACAATGGGTTGAATAGAGAAGTTTACAGTGCACAAAAAGATTCCATAAAGATCAGAAACAACAAATAAAAGTGGAGGGTAATGGAACAGTTATTATAACTTACAATGTTCAGTTATAGTCAATGTGTACTTTAAGGTTCATTGGGGCTGGATGCAGAGACAGGTGGAATTGCTGCAGAAACCAATTTCTTCCAATGGAGATCCAAAGCATTGAGATGGATTACCCAGTGAGTCTGATTCTAGGGGCAGTGTGTGCCCCTTTAAGGTATTATGGCCCCATTCAAGGCTATGGGTCTGAAGCCGTGCCAATCAGGGGGATTGCCAGTAGAAGCGGGGGCCAATCAGAAAAGTCCACATCAGGGTAATGTCATAGCTCAGCCTCCTGGCCAGACACAATGGGGCAGGGCTAACAACTGGCCAATGAGAAGGCCAGATTTTAAGACAAGGAATCCTCTCCTTGGTCTCGAAAAACCTGTGCCTGCGCAGGGAGAAAGGATGAAGGAATCAGGGGGGTATGACCAGCCATCTGTCCTGGTAGAAGAACCCCCGGATGGTGACCCCCAGATACATTGATGCCAACACAGGACAAAGGAGTCCTGACATGGAGGCTCTACCTTCACACGCTGGATTTCCACTTTGGCCATCCCCTTTTCCCTCCATCCCATTGCTGCAGCAGGGTAGGGTGGTGGTAGTGGAGCAGAGAGGACATTGGTGACTAGTTAGGGCTGCGAGAAATAGAGGGCAACCTTGTTGGCTATCTTGTGTGGTCTTATTTATCTGCAGCATGCCATTTCCCCTCCTCCCCAGCAGAGCAGGGGGAGACCAGGCGCAGGCACAGGCGTCAATCTGGAGAGGAAGGTAGGGAGAGCAGGTCAGGGGAACAGGCACTGAGGTTATAGAGGGTGGCTGGGAAGCCCCTCTCCCTCACACTACTATATTTGATTTCAAACAAATCTACATTCAATAACCCTTTGTGTGCCACAGCTTCCGGCACTTTGCAACTGCTTGTCCACTCTGAGCAATCAAGTGATCGTGGTCTCACAAACGGAAGTGGAGGGAGTCCTCTTTTGTTCCCCTGCCTGCGAGATTGCGTTCTGAGCTCCACAGATATTCTAGCACCAACTCCTTTCCTTTACATTAACAAACATTTCTTAAATACGCCTTCATTATTATGAAGTGAAATAAAGAAACAACTTTAATGTAAATAGATGGTCTATCCAGTTCTTCACTTTACATTTTGTAGGTCCTTTTCCTGTTTTGAGCATGATGGTAGGTTCAGTCGTGCTGAGGTTAGTGCCTGATCCTGTTAACCCGGGCAATTCTACAGTGGTCGACGACATCTCCAGTACCACAGCTTTTACAACACAGGTACCTTCAACAACAACAGAGATGATCAACACAAGCGCTCTATCAATTGAGGAACAAAGAGTAATTGTGGCAGCATCTGTAACTGTCCTTGCTGGCATTTTTCAGGTTAGTAGTTAATATACTATAACATTTCTCAGATATAGTATAATATATACAGCTGAACCCCGTTATAACGCAGTGCTCGAAGTCCACATAATGAGCCCGTGTTATAACCAGGATCGTGTTATAACCGGGATCACAAAATGGCCACAGCGCGAGGAATTAACCTGGCATCTGCATCTCTCTCTTCTCTGCAGCTCTCTCCTCTCCCTTCTTCATCAGTCTGCGTCCATATGCGCGGCGCACATCTCCAAGGTTTTTAAAAAAAAAAATTATTATAACATTCAATGCTTTATTGCTAATGGACACACATACATACACAACACTCAGACTCACCTCCCCCCACAATAATAATTTTACCATACCATGCAGGAATCGAACCCATGACACGTCATACACTAGTAGCAATTCTGTAGATGCTACACCATGCCTTTCAATACTGTGCAGTAGAAGTTAAGTTTGTTCATTGAGTCAATGACATCACACCAATCCTATGGTGTAGCAGCTACAGAATTGCTACCAGTGTTTGAAAGGTTATTGGTTCGATTCCTGCATGGTATGGTAAAATTATTAGTGTAGGGGGGAGGGGTGTGTGTGTATGTATGTGTGACTGCTAGCAATAAAGCATTGAATGTTATAATAAAAATAAAGGAGATATTTTTAAATCAGGAGCCACGCTTAGACCGTGTTATAAGCAGATCAGCTTTGTAGTGGATCGGGCTAAAACGGGGTCGAGCTGTATTTACTATTTGTGTGTATACCACACAGGGTCCTTTATCAAACTCCCAATGCAAAACCAAAAACACTACATCTTTTCAGGAGGAAGGAGGCTTAAATGTTGTTCCAAAACTTGCCAACATCTCATTCCACCAATGTAGTCTGAAATGTCGCTGTCGATTTTTGTACTGTACCAGCTTTAATGCATTACTAAATATTTTGTACTTTTTCAACTCTGGAGCATTGTGGACTATTTTTTTCCCCTTTATATTATATGCTGATCCGCTTTTTGAGACCACGGATTGTCCTACCTGCAACCATTATATCTAAGCTTGCTATTTTTTATTTTCTAGAGAGTGCCATGGTTATATTTTATCTATTATATATATATATTTATACATATATGTGTGTGTGTGTTTGTGTGTGTATGTAAATATATATATATATATATATATATATATATACAGTGTTCGACAAACCTATACATTTGCTCGCCCCGGGCGAGTGGATTTAACATCGTGGCGAGCTCCTATTGGCCCAAGCAGCACACGTTTGGTACTAGGTGGCGAGTAGATTTTTTTTTGTGGCGAGTAGATTTTTTGGTGATTTGTCGACCACTGTATATATATATATATATATACACACACACACACACACACACACATCTCACAGATATTTGGTGGTCTACAGCAGTGGTGCGCAAACAGGGGGGGCGCGAGACTGCCGGTGGGGGGGCGCGGGGTTTACAGAGGCCCCGCGTGCTTCCCGAAGGCACTTAAATTAAGTGCCCGGGGAGCTGCAGGGCCTCTGTAAATCATACTTACCCGTGACTCCGGCGGCTTCCTTCTTGCGTCGCCATGGCAACGCGGCGTCAAAATGACGCCGCGAGGTCATGTGACGTCACGTTGCTATGGCAACGTGACGTCATGACGCCGGAGGGCGGGTCAATGGTGGTTAGGGGGGGCGCGAAAGAGAGGGGACCGCCGGCAGGGGGGCGCAGGGAAAAAAGTTTGCGCCCCCCTGGTCTACAGCATATCCCTACAAACATTTTCTTTGTACTTTTACCTCCACTACTAATTTCTATCCACAAGGCCTCTACATATTCATAATTTCTTTCATAAACGTCTTCCCTTATAATAAATTTTAGATCCTGTTTAACATACAGTATAAACATACTTCACCTCCTCTTCCATTTGCTTGAACTTTCCAAAAAAGTGAATAACTTCTAAATTAACTGCCCAGTCATGAGTTTCATCCAACCATGTTTCAGTAATGCCTAGATATCACACTGCTGCTCCCTAGCTATTAATTCAAGCTCAACCATTTTATCTATTCTGGAGGCCAGGGTCATGTGTAAGATGATTAGTCCAGATGGGTTCAACTCTTTCCCTCTTTCCAAAGCACAACAAGTTCTGTATCTTTTCTTGACTTTATTTAGGAAAGGCAGCATAAAAGACAGGCACTTGTGAAGAGATGTTGGTGTTTAGATAATGCCTCTCTGTGGGTGCTTTGTAGTAAAGGACAGGTGAAAAGGGTAATCCTGCCACTAGAGCAGTTACAAGAAGGGTACTCACTCATCCGGTGGTGATGATGGAAAGGGAAGTCCCAATGTATTCTGGGTAGCAAGATAGCCTGGGGACAGACCATCTGTGGGCAGAACAGAGGGGGAGAAAGCAGACTAGCTCATTTGAGAGAAAGGCTGGGGTTGCTATAGCAACTCACAGAAATGTCTAAGGGAGCCACAACATGTAGCAATAATGTTGCATTTCTGATACAGCAAGCTGCTGGGACAGGGGAAAATGACAGGCAACGGAACAAGGGAGAAATGATTCCCATAACTAAAGGAGAGACAGAGGAATATGGAATATAGTTCCAGGACACTCCCCGTCTGGTATCTGGAGATACCACTATTCTAGGTATATGTGGAACATATGTGCAATAACATAACATAACAATGCAAAGTTCATGTCCACATAACGATGGGATAACGGCCGGTACCACCAGCTTCAAGTCCTTAGCCCTCTCGGTAAGGTAGGTAGGCGGATGCACAGCTCTAGGTTAGCTTGATGCACCACAATGTCTCTCAGAGTCCACAGAACTGGTAGTCAGTTCTTCCTTGTTATAGTCCGATTTAGGCATTAGAAGGATAATCTCTGGGATAGGTCTTAAAAAGGTTTTAACGATCCCATTCTGGGTCACCCGAACTTCCACTTTGCGGACCCGTTCATCTTCGCTTGGGATGGTTTTAATAATAAGTCCCATGGGCCATTCTTTTCTTGTCACCTGTTTGTCTTTCAACAGAACCACATCTCCTACTTGGATATCTGGTTTAACCGTTTGCCATTTATGGCGTTCTTGGAGTGTCACCAGATACTCGCGTCTCCAGCGATCCCAAAATGTGTTGGCCAAGTGCTGCACCTGTCTCCACTGTCGTTTTTACATATCCTTAGAGTTGAAACCTTCGACTGGAGTTGATGGCGTTTCCGCGGGCTGCGTAAGAAACGTTGGTCCTGTGAGCCACGACATGTTCTGCAGTTGTGATGCGGGTACTGATCTGGTGGCATGATCTGCAGGATTTTGATCTGTAGGCACGTGGTGCCATTGTTCTGGTTGGGTTGACTTCCTGATTCTTTCTACACAGTTGGCCACGTATACGTCGAATCTCCTTTTCTTGTTGTATATGTAGCCCAGTACCACCTTGCTATCTGTGTAGAATCTGACGGCATCTGGTTTGCTGTCCATCTCATTCTCGATGAGCTCCGCTAGTTCTACCGCTAACACTGCACTACATAGCTCGAGTCTGGGTATAGTATGGTCGGGTTGTGGCGCCAGCTTAGCCTTGCCAAGGATGAACCTGATGTGGTAACTTCCACCCACGTCTGTGGTTTTTAGGTAGGCCACCGCTGCTTTAGCCTTTGTGGAGGCATCTGAGAATACGCAAAGCTCTTTGCTGTGTGCGGCGGTGAGAGATATAGGTGAGTAGGGGCATGGGATCTGAAGTTGCTCGAGTGCCTTCAAGGAATACTTCCACGTCTCCCACTCTTTCCGTTTTTCTGGGGGTAGTGGGGTGTCCCATTCCTGCTTTTCGAAGGATATTTCTCTGAGAAGAGACTTCCCTTGTATAGTGACAGGAGCCATGAATCCTAGCGGATCGTAAAGACTGTTAACGGTGGACAGGACTCTGCGACGTGTATAGGGGTTTTCTTCGATGGCTACCTGGATCGTAAAGGTATCTGTTTTAAGATTTCAGCTTATCCCCAGGCTCCGCTGTATGGGAGGCGTGTCTGTCCCCAGATCCAAATTCTTGAGATCGTTTGCTTGATCAACTGCGTGGAACGCCTTCATCACTATGGCACTATTGGAAGCTATTTTGTGCAATCTTAGGTTGGCATTTGCTAACATCTTTTGTGTCCTTTTGAGTAGATCAATGGCTTCTTCTTTGGTGGGAACTGATTTTAATCCGTCGTCCACATAGAAGTCTCTTTCGACGAAGTTCCTGGCGTCTTTCCCAAACTCTGCTTCTCTGTCTTGGGCCGTTCTTCTGAGGCCGTAGGCAGCCACCGCAGGTGATGGGCTATTCCCGAAGACATGTACTTTCATTCGGTACTCTGTGATTTTGTTTTCTATGTTGTCATCTTGGTACCACAGGAATCTTAGGTAGTTACGGTTGTCTTCTCGCACAAGGAAGCAGTGGAACATCTGTTGAATGTCTGCTGTTATGGCGATTGGCTCCTTGCAGAAGCGGATCAACACTCCCAGAAGACTGTTTGTCAGATCCGGCCCGGTGAGGAGAACATCGTTTAGGGAGACTCCCTGATGCTGAGCACTGGAGTCGAATACCACTCGAATTTGGCCAGGTTTCTGGGGGTGGTAGATGCCAAACGACGGGAGGTACCAGCATTCTTCGCCTTCTCTCAGTGGGGGCGCCAACTCTGCATGGCCACTGTGGAAGATTTTCTGCATGAAGGCCACAAAGTGTTCCTTGGTCTCCGGTTTCCTTTGTAGATTACGGCGAAGCGAAGCGAGCCTAGACATGGCGTGGTCTCTGTTGTTTGGGAGGCGTCTTCTTGGTGAGCGGAATGGTAGTGGGGCCACACAACTGCCTAATATGTTCTTGAAGAGCTCCTTATCCATTAACCTCAAGAATTCTTTATCTTCCATTGATGGTGCCTGTTTGTCGTCGTCCTTTGTTGTCTGGAACACTGTACTCCCTAGGTCATTGGGGTATTTTCCTGCCACAAGCGCATCTCCATAGTTCCTTTTGGTCTCGAGCTTCTCGTGGACCTGGAAGTGGTTTGGACAGGGTTTGAAGTGGGATGTACGACCGTTCTCCAACAAGTTTGTTCGTAGGGCGTCTACGTTGTCGGGTCCTCGTATCCTGTCTATGCATACTTCTCCCACTACCACCCATCCTAGATCAAGCCTTTGAGTGCTTGGGCCGTTGTGGTCCCCGTTTCGCTGTTCGCGGATCTTGTGTGCTCTCATGAGGTCCCTGCCAAGTAGCAGCATGATCTGGGCGTTCGTCTAGTGGTGGGATACGATCGGTAATAGCTTTTAGATGGGGATGGTGTCGCGCCACGTCTGGTGTGGGGATCTCGCTCCTATCTTCTGCCATGTGATTGCACTCGATGAGTGTGGGAAGGGGCATGTTCACTTTGCCGTCTATTGAGCATATGGTGTAGCCATTCACTCTTCTCCCTGTAGTTTCCATTCACCCTGCGCACGTTCTGAGAGTGTAAGGAGAAGCGCTGTCTTGTATGTTAAACATGTCGAAGAATTCTGACCTGACCAGCGATCAGTTGCTCTGGTCGTCGATGATTGCATACATCCTTTTATCTCTTTGGGGTTGTCCCTCTGGGTGCACTGCTACCAGACATATTTTAGAGCAAGATCTACCGTCGTTTCCTTCTCCACATACCTCTGTGCATTTGGACGCTACCGACGTCGTGGGGGGTGAATCTCCCACTTCTTCCTCCCCGCCCTGCTTTGTCGAAGGGTTAGGGGCTTTGCTTGATTTCGGCTCCATAGCTTCCGGGTGTAAAGCAGCTATGTGCCTGTCGCTATCGCACTCTGTGCATTTCATGGCTTCTTTGCAGTCCTTGAATAAATGAGTTGTGGAAGCACAACATTTGAAACAAGCTCCCCATTCCCTGAGTAAGTTCTTTCACTCCTCTATGGGTTTCATTCTGAATCCGATACACTTGTTAAGCGGATGCGGCCTTTTGTGTATAGGGCATTCTTTGTTAAGGTCCCTTGGTTTCTCGTCTCCGGCGACCGACTGATCGGGAGTAGTTTGGGTCGTAGGAGGCATGTCCGTCCTGTGGACCGAGATGGGTGTTTGGGTGTTACCGTATCTAGCCACTGGTCTCTCATTCCTCAGGCTGCTTGCACTGTGTGTGGTTTGCGTACCCAAGATGAAACTGGGATTGTTCCTTGTCCTTGCCGCTTCGCGGATGAAGCTCAAGAAGAATGAGAAGGGGGGGAAGGCGACTTGCTTCTCCCTTTTGTATTTGGAGCCTTGTGAAATCCACCTTTCTTGGAGGTTGAAGGGTAGCTTCTCCAGGATGGGTCTCACTCCACGAGCTGAGTCTAGGACGTTGAGACCTGTTAAGGAATGGTCTTTTCTTGCGACCTCAGCTCTTGCAGCAGGTCTCCGAGCTCTCGTAGCTTTGAGTAGTCTCAAGTTGTGATCTTGGGAAAGCTGTCGATTCTTTTGAAGAGCGAATCCTCGACAGCTTCAGGGCTACCGTAGCACTCTTCTAGCCTTTCCCACACTAGGTCAAGACCTACTTGGGGTTGGTTCGCGTTTGCTGCCCGAAGTCTCTTCGCGTGCTCCCTGGATTCGTTCCCCAGGAACTTGAATAGCAGGTTGAGCTCCTCCCTTGCTGAGAAGTCCAAGCTGTTGATTGCGTCTTTGAACGTGAACTTCCTCGTCCGGTAGTTCTCAGGGCGGTCGTTGAAGCTGATGAGTCCTGCTTGCACCAGGTCACGCCGGATCATGTACTTGGCTATGTCTGTCAGGCCTGAGGCATCAGCGTGTTTGACCCGTTCTGAGGTAGTTGCTGGGAGGGTCCGTGCAGTCGCCTCTTCCTTGGCGTGGACGTGTGATGACTGCTGGTCAGTGTGAGGGTCTGTGTTCTCCCATTTGGGTGTACCTGGATTGCGAGCCGGTTGTGGTGCATCCGTGTGCGCGCTGGCGTGTGGATCACTGTTGCGGCTGTGGCTATCCCAGGCAGCATGTACCATTGAAGGAGCAGCGTCTTCTCCTCGCGGACCTAGCAAGTCTCCTGTGTCTGTGGTGTCACTCCCTCCGTGTTGAGATGGTGCACTGGTGCTTATGCTGAAGAGGCTCCTTACGTAGTCTTCAGTGCGTTGGACTGGATCCTCTGAGGCAATCCGTCTGTACGGTTGCTCCCCGCCATCCTGTTGCGCGGCTGCTTCTAGGACTTCGGCTCGGGCTATAGCGGCAGCAGCTTCTCTTTCTTGATTTAGGGCCTCTAGGTTAACGTCCACCTCTGTCTTTTTCCGTGCAGCGGTGGCAGTGGCTGCAGTGGCAGTGGCAGCCGCTGTCTGCTCCTCCTCTTCTATGCGGGCCCTTTCTAGTTTCATGGCTGCCTCTTTCTGAGCGTATGCGGCCCTGGCACGTGCGGCCTCTGTAGTGGCTCGTGCCTTGGTGGCGTTTGCGCTTGCGCTAGACACGTGAGATTGCGCTGATCTTGATGAGTGCGTGGATGTGCTTGAGCGCTGCGATGCGATCTCCAGGAGGAGTTCTTTTCTATCGCTTTGGGCATCTGACTAATCATTTTATATGCAGCCCTAGTAGATTAGATGCTCTCGATCATGATGGGGCTATCAAGCGGGGTTGGATTAACTAGTTATACAATTGTATGAGGGATGACACCTTTATTATCTGCAAATACTCACACTGATGAGATTTGGACTGTGAGTGTATTTATGTGATATTATTCTGTCCAATTGCCATATAGGCCAGGGTTAAGTCATTAAGGATTTTCTGCATTAAAATATCATGAGTACAGAAGGATTATTACTATGTTGAGCACAGGCTGCTGTTAATCATTGATAAAAAGTATACAGAACTCCAGAAGATACAGATGAAGAAGAAGATACCGATGAAGACCCTAGAAGACCCGAAAGTGATGAAAATGGATTACAATTTACAGAAGAAAATAAAGAAAGAAGAAAAGGACTGGATTTTTTTTACCTGTGGCCCATGGCTGTTCCAGATCGTGGATTGTTGCGAAAGCTTGCGATGACCACGGGAATCGGAGGGTGACGACATCTAAAAGGCAAGGAAAAATATTGAATGTATGTTATTTTTATTTTACATGTTTTCTTTTAATTTTATTTTTATTGCGATTTGAATTTATTTATTTTTATGCCCATTCATTGCCACTGTATTTACGTATGTCTCTTTACGGATATACATACATACATACAGGGACAAGCAATGGTTGTTTTGACAAATGCTTGCTATTATGTATTTTACATGTATATTGGTCATTTGTTTTTTTATTTATTATGCTCTTTATTTATTGTTTTTATTTAGTATGCTGACATTTTTGTGGTGTTTTAAAGTGTTTATTTTTGGCTTTTGATTGGTGTTTGCTTTTTAATGTTGGATTATTTTGTGACTTGTTTTAGAATAATGCAGTTTATTTGGATGTTTATTTTATTTATTCATGGTTTTGTTTTGGTGTTTTAATTGTTTATTCTGGTCTTCATTTTGGTGTTAATTTTGTTGTGTTTACTTCTTAATTTGTTTTTATTTTGTGATTGTTTGGAATGCATAGAAGATTGTTTGTGATTATTTTTTTTAAAGTTGACCATTGGCTGGCATAGTGTTAAATTATACTCATATTATAATGACATGATGTACCCACTGTGACATTCAATTGTTTATTTGCCATTTGTTATATATGTAGTTGGCTATGTAAGGTGTTTTATTTGGCAATGTTATGTGTTTTATTTTGTCCTTTATTTATTCCTTCACCATTTCTTTCTGTAGTGGGAAATCCTGCCCGTATTATATGAGCATGACGTACCCACTGTACCAATGAATGGGTGAAGGGTGGGTATAGTGGGTCCGGGGTGGGTGGTTAGGCCTCCTGGGTGGGTAGCGGGCAGGGTGGGATAACACCTTAATTACATAGCGGTTATTAACCACTAAGGTGATTAAGGGGCTATGGGACATTACATTTTTTTTAAATTATGCATTCTTGCTGACATCGGGAGACATGGCCCTGCAGTAAGCTGACGAGGATGTCCTTCACATTGGCAGGGGTAAGTAGAACGGTTTTTATTTACTTTATTTATGCTGCCTCGCTATTGTTGTGTTTAATAATGGGCAAATAATCTATTATCCATATCTGGATAATAGTTATTTTGCCCATTACTGTGTTTGGGGGGGGAGCTGTAGTGATTTAAATGTAACAATATACAAAACTGTATGGTGCTCTATCTATAGAGTCAGTAGATTATATAAGCATAAGTTCTCTGAAACTGTTACAGTATAACTTGTCTGGCGTACAGCCCTTGGGTATTAAATACAGTTAGGGCCAAAAATATTTGGACACTGACACAATTTTCATAATTTTTGCTCTGTACGTCACCACAATGGATTTGAAATGAAACAACCGAAATGCAATAGAAGTGCAGACTTTCAGCTTTAATTCAGGGGTTGAACAAAAATATCGTCTGAAACGTTTAGGAATTGCAACCATTTTCATACACAGTCCCCTTATTTCAGGGGCTCAAAAGTAATTGGACAAATAAACACAATCATAAATAATATGTTCAATTTTAATACTTTGTCGAGAATCCTTTGCAGGCAATGACTGCTTGAAGTCTAAAACGCATGGACATCCCAAAACGCTGGGTTTCCTCTTTTGTGATGTTTTGCCAGGCCTTTACTGCAGCAGTCTTCAGTTGTTGTTTGTGCGTGGGTCTTTCTGCCTTATGTTTTGTCTTCAGCAAGTGAAATGCATACTCGATCAGGTTGAGATCAGGTGATTGACTCGGCCATTGCAGAACATTACACTTCTTTGCCTTAAAAAACTCCTGGGTTGCTTTCGTCGTATGTTTTGGGTCACTGTCCATCTGTAAAGTGAAGCACTGTCCAATCAACTTCTCTGAATTTGGCTGAATCTGAGCAGACAATATATCCCTATACACTTCAGAATTCATCCAGCTGCTTCTGTCTTCTGTCACATCATCAATAAACACTAGTAACCCAGTGCAATTGGAAGCCATGCATGCCCATACCATCACACTGCCTCCACCGTGTTTTACAGATGATGAGTATGCTTCGGATCATGAGCCGTTCCAAGCCTTCTCCATACATTTTTCTTCCCATCATTCTGGTACAGGTTGATCTTAGTTTCATCTGTCCAAAGAATGCTGTTCCAGAACTGGACTGGCTTTTTTAGATATTGTTTGGCAAAGTCTAATCTGGCCTTTCTATTCTTGAGGCTTATGAATGGTTTGCACCTTGTGGTGAACCCTCTGTATTTGCTCTCGTGAAGTCTTCTCTTTATGGTAGACTTGGATACTGATATGCCTACCTCTTGGAGAGTGTTATTCACTTGGCTGGATGTTTTGAAGGGTTTTTTGTTTACCATGGAAAGGATCCTACGATCATCCACCACTGTTGTCTTTCGTGGACGCCCAGGCCTTTTTGTGTTGCAGAGCTTACCAGTGCGTTCCTTTTTTCTCAGAATGTACCAAACTGTTCATTTGGCCACTCCTAATGTTCCTGCTATCTCTCTGATGGATTTTCTTTTTTTTTTTGCAGCCTAAGGATGCCCTATTTCACTTGCACTGAGAGCCCCTTTGACGCATGTTGTGGGTTCACAGCAACAGCTTCCAAATGCGAATGCCACACCTGGCCAGAATCCCACAATCACTGTAGTAAGAATCCTCACAGATTTGTGTCCTGGCATACAGTAAATGCATCGAAGTGGATAACAATATATGGGGTGAATGAAAAGGAGGGATAAACTCACATTTGCTTGGTCTTCTGAATGAATATCCTCCAATAGGGTGTGCCTCCGTCTTCCAAAGCATACAGATAGATCAGTTTCAGGAAAATTGGAGCACTTCTTACACCAGTTTGAAAAAAATCAATTGCAAGAGAGTGTGTCCCATAAAAATAAGAATATAATGGATCTTGAGCATCAAGCTACATAGCGGAGCACAAAAAGCCCCCACCAACGCGTTTCGAGCGTGACGCTCTTTCTCAAGGTGCATCTATCTTGATTTAAATGTAGGCCATGTTTATTTTTTTTAAAAACAGGATTGGTACCGCAGGCTAGCAGGGACCCACGGGGACCACCCGAGGACCCCCGGATGCCCACAAGGACCACCTGAGGACCCACGGTCACCTGCGGGGAGGAACCATGGGGATCACAGCTGTGGGGCACTCTGGGACCCATGGGGACGACCCGGGGACCCCCGCTGGTGTGCGGTGTTAATCGTGTGTGTAAAAAAAAAAATATTGCTTTTACAGTATGTGGGGGCACAGGGGGTGGGTTGTGTATTGGTGTTTATTAGATATTTTAATGGTTTATTGGGGGCCTAGGAGTGGGGTAGTAGGGCTGTTGTGTGTATTTATTTTTATTGTGGGCAGCGGTGGTCGGTGAAGGAGGTAGTAGTCCCAAGGATGTGTGTTTAGGCCTACCAGGTGGGTAGCTGAGGGGTTAGCCCCTTCATTACCTTAGCGGTATTAACTGCTATGGTAATGAAGGGGTTAAGTCCACCCGCAACCCCCCCGTGGCGATCAGCAGCGATAAGCTTATCGGGGCTTATAGAATTGAGCGTGTTTGAAAAACTGTCGATCAGTGCCGAAAAGTGGCTTATCGATGCACGTCTGGCATTTATTTTTTCCGGGAAATAAACGTCGATTTTTGCTCTTATTGCCAGCTTATCTGGGCTTACTGAATCTCTGTAGGCTTTTTTGGCGATAAGCTGGCGATAAGGGGCTTATCGCTGCTTACAGCATTAGTCCCTTAGTGTGCAACCATTTCCTAAATGCATAGTTTATATATATGTAACAACCTTTCCCCCCCCCCCCCCCCTTACGGGAGATCTGCATGTTACGTGTGTACCGGTGCTGGTTACTCACCTGCTTTAGGCCAGGAAGCCTCCGCGGTGGTAGTGGGAATAGCAACGGGACAGGCTGATACTTCATCAGTGCAACGCCTGCATCCTGTAGGGTAGCTGCCCGAGGCAGATAATATTCCCTACAGGAAACCCCTTTTCCAGTAACGACACAGAGATTTGGAACGGTTCACCTTTTATTTGGTGGGCCAGGACCTGATTCCTTCTTCTTACACACGACAATCATGGAACATCTTCCCTCGCAACTTGCATTACTGTTATTCCCTGACTAGGCCCCCAAGGGCTTGAGACCCTTTAGGCTAGTCTCCACCCCCTTACCCCCTGATGGGGTAAGGCAGATATCGCCTCACTCGCTGGGGAGCAGGCTATATCCTGGAATCGTCTCGTTAAATTTGGGTAAGGAGCCTCACATACTTGGGGAGGGGTTAGTGACCCTGCCCAAAATTGGGCAGATTTTAGAGAAGGTACCAGTGTCACACCATATTATGTGCAACCCATTAACACCCCCCCAGACATGACACTCCCAACTACCATCCAGCCTGAACCTGGCTATGGCAACAATCTACTGTATCTATCTACTGTGCCAACAAACTCACATCCTGGCCCATGTGAAAGGGATTTAACCCAACACTGCACTTACCAGGACTTACATGCAAGGGCCAGGGAACACATAGCCAGGGGCACTAGGCTACACAGATATGTATATATATATATATATATATATATATATATATATATATATATATATATATATATATATATATATATATATATATATATAAATATATATATATACCATAATACTGAGTTAAGTTATGGTGAGTAAAAAAAGTGACAAAAACCCTCCACAGGAA
>NC_134487.1:40769570-40777070 GCF_040206685.1 Ascaphus truei | reverse complement strand
AGATGCAAATGAAAATAATTTATCGGACTTCATGCGGCACACAACGACTTTAAAATTATATGAACAAGTCACAATCAGCATACATGCAAATTGACACCTTTAATGTCGGGAGGAATTGCCTTTCAAAGTAACATATTGCTGCATTTCCACAGCTAACCTCATCTTCATTCCCTCTCTTCAACACCTCCTCAGAATGTCTATCTTATCTGTCCAGAATTCATTGAGGAGTCCAATTACATTTTAATATGACACACAATGTCCATTTTGTTTTAATTCTGAATTACTCACAATTACCAAGTGAAAAGGTTGCGGTCACTTTCCTTTTATACAATAAAAAGGAAACATCACAACAATTACACAATTGTCTCTAGCTATGCATGTGTATATTTATAAATCCCAAACATGCAAAACACATCCCCCAATGTATCATGTGTGTATGTATATCTTTATTTATAAAGCACCATTAATGTACATAGCGCTTCACAGTAGTAATACACATGATAATCATATAAATAACAGATAATATAAATAACACCATGGGAAGAAGTGCTTCAGACATAAAAGTGACATTAGGGAAAAGGTGTCACTGCCCCGAAGAGCTTACAGTCTAATTAGTAAGTAGAAAGAACGTACAGAGACAGTAGGTAGGTGTTCTGGTAAGTGCGTCTGCAAGGGGCCACGGTTTATGTATGAGGTGTATAGTATCAGCCACGGAGCTACTAGTCTTAAAGGTGGCTAGAGAGGGTGCTAGTTGGATATTGAGGGGAAGGGCATTCCAGAGGTGTGAGGCAGTCAGTGAGAGGTTTAAGGAGGGAGAGGGCTTTAGACACAAAAGGGGTAGAGAGAAGACAGCCTTGATCAGAACGCAAGAGTCGGGATGGTGTATAGCGAGAAATTAGGGCTGAGATGTAAGGAGGGGCAGAAGAGTGTAAAGCTTTAAAAGTGAGCAGGAGAATTGAGTGTGATATGGGATATCATATCAAGTATGACCAAAAATTCACTGTTACAAAGTGGAGGTTGTCCAGAGCTAAACTATATTTTTAGCTTAGCGGCCCTCGATTCTGGAGATACTCACTGGTTTAGTTGCGTGCATTTCAGCTCCGATCCACGACATCCAAATGGGCGCCAAATGGCACAGGCAATAGGGAGCCGCAATGCCATCAGAGGGATGATGTTGCAGCTTCCAACTGGATGGAAGTAGGCACAAGTGCTACACTGGTAAGCATTCTGCTCCGGACAACCCCATAGTTCTAATTCTGTGTGTGATTGCAGTATATATATAAAAAGTCTAACGTCAACATTAGGGCATTTCCACTCTACATCAAAAAAGAAAAACATTAAGGGCCATATGTACCAAGATGCAATTGAACACACACACTTGTTTTCATTTGTAATTATTTTTGAAGTGAAACTTCTTTAGTGGCACCTATTCTGATGGGGTAAAACGGGAGAGATGGGGGACAAATGGGAAACGGAAGTGACATCACGGCTTCCCCTCCTCCCCCCCCCCCCCCCCGCATCTACTGTGACATGCGGCGGCGGCGATAGCCGCCGGCGCCGCTCCTAACAGCCGCTGCTCCCCCACACACACCCGCTGTGACATGCTGCCCACACACCTGCTGTGACATGCGGCGGCGGCGGCGATAGCCGCCGGCGCCGTTCCTAACGGCCGCTTTTACCTCCCACACGGCCACTGCCATGGGTATAGCAAGATGGCTGCCGCAGAGCTTCCGGTGCTGCGGGTGTAATAAGATGGCGGAAGCCCCGCAAGTACTCCGGCTGAGAGAGGAGGAGCCGCTGCTCAGCCTCTCTACTCCCTCTTCCCTACTTCCGCTTCCCTGTGTCTCGCTGACTAAAGGGCGCTGCTCTCCTCACACGGCCGCCCGCTGCGCCGCTCCTAACGGCCGCCGGTCCCAGCTGCCATGCCGCGCATGCGCAGTTGTGATGGCGCCGCTGACGGACGCCGCAGAAGCGGCAGGCAGCGGCGCCATTCCCCCCAAACGTGCACTGCCATGCCGCGCCGCGCATGCGCTATTCCCCGCGCCCGCTGACATGCCGCGCATGCGGTAGTCATTGTGACGCTCACGGACGCCACATGCCTGCCTCCTGCTGCAAGCTCATCTCCGGGCCGATCACCGACCCCCTGCCCGGCGGGATGTCTGTCGGACATGGAGACCCGCGCCCTGCTGGATATCCGCGCAGCCTCTCTCCTCCCTACCTCCGCTTTCCTGCGTCCCGCTGACTGAGCGCCGCCGGGGTCGGAGGAGGAGAGGAGCCCAGGGATAATGGAGGGTAACCGGGAGGAAGCAGAGCGGAGTGTGCGGATCGGGCGGGCAGCGCTGGAGGCCGGAGATTGGAAGAGAGAGCCCGGCGCTTCCTGAGTGTGAGGGCATTTGTGGGTGAAGGGGGAGGGAGCTGCTTACCTTATGGCAGACCGCAGCAGCTCCCTCCCGCAGCCCGAGCCGAGAGGAGGGGGGGAGGAAGGGGAAGAGTAGCGTGTCCCGGGTCCCTTCGCTCAAGCCACGCCCTCCCGATGACTGAGGGAGCGGGGCCTGATTAGCCTCACGGAGCAGAGAAGGAGGAGGCCGGCGTTCTGCTCTGCTGCCGTGATCTGATGTGCAGGGGTGAGGGGAGGTGATGTGAGGTGAGGTGGTGCAGGGGGGGGATGTAAGGTGCAGGGGGGGGGGTGATGTAAGGTGCAGGGGGGGTGATGTAAGGTGCAGGGGGGGGTGATGTGCAGGGGGGAGTGATGTGCAGGGGGGGATGTGTGATGTGCAGGGGGGGATGTGTGATGTGCAGGGGGGATGTGTGATGTGCAGGGGGGATGTGTGATGTGCAAGGGGATATATAAGGTGAAGGAGGGTGATGTGGAGGAGGGGTGATGTGGAGGAGGGGTGATGTGCAGGGGGATATGCAAGGTGCAGGAGGGGTGATGTGCAGGAGGGGTGATGTGCAAGGGGATATGTAAGGTCACACTCAGTCACAGTCGCACGCTCGGTCACACGCTCGGTCGCACTCTCGGTCACACGCGCGCACTCTCGGTCACACGCGCGCACTCTCGGTCACACGCGCGCACTCTCGGTCACACGCGCGCACTCTCGGTCACACGCGCGCACTCTCGGTCACACGCGCGCACTCGGTCACACGCGAACAATCAGTGCAAATAGCTAATACAGGGGATGTGTGCCGAGCACGCGCATTCTGTCAAATTTATTTGCGTTTTGTCAATGAACTTGTATTTTGATTTTTAATTAAAACATCACCAACACAAATACAATTTCTGTGACAAAAGACAAAGAAGTTTCACTTACTATGCGCGTGCACAGCACACACAGGTTTTTTTTGGTCACTGGTTTTGTACCCCTTTTGAAATAGGGAGACAAAAATCTTATATCTGCTAGACTGAATGGCGATATGTGAGAGCGACAGCCATGTCCTCTGTTAGCACAACTATAAAATAGAAAGGATATAAAAAGAGGGAAATTCAGTTTAGAATGATATTAATGGTTCACAAGATCGCCACAGCTTTGATAGAGAAGATGTGGCTATACTTTGCGGGGACCTGTCCCATAATACCCTATTTCCTCAATTCTAAGACGCACCTTTTTTCCGATTTTCACATGCCTGAAATTGGGGTGCGTCTTAGAATCGATGTATTAATTTTTTTTACCATGTTTCAGGAGAGGTCCCATGTCAGCGGAGGACGAAGTGTGCGGAGGCGGCAGGAGAGGTCCCACGTCTGCAGATGGTTGAAGATGGGCAGCGGGTGGGAGTGTGGTGGCGGGGGCAGGACAGGTCCCACGTCTGCAGGTGAATGAAGCTAAGAAGACAGCGGGCGTGCGGTAGTGGAGGCGGCTAATAGATTATAATAGCAGGAGCAGAGCGGCGTAGGGGAATGACTTGGGAGGTGCACTCTGTAACACCAGAAGTTGACCGGTGTCTGACTTCCGGTTACAGTGTGCACCTCCCAAGCTGTTCCCCTATGCCGCTCTGCACCTGCTCAGCTCTCCTGCTATTATGATCTCCTGCCGCCGCACGCCCGCTGTCTTATCTTCATTCACATGATGACTTTGGACCTGTCCTGTCGCTGCCACCCCACTCCCACCGTCCATTTTCAACCATCTGCAGATGTGAGACCTCTCTCTTGCCGCCATCGCCCGCTTCGTCCTCCGCTGACATGGGACCTCTCCTGAGACATGGTAAGCAAAAAAGTAATTTTCCTCAATTGTAAGGGCCAAATCGATGGTGCGTCTTACAATCGAAGGCGTCTTACAATCGAGGAAATACGGTATTACCCCTGTGGTAGGGTCAACTAACAGAAAAAGAACTTCGATAAGAGTGACTCTCTCAAACAAGCTGGTTCCAGCAAACTAAACATTGAAAAATAACCAGTATATCAGTAGGTTTGTGGTGGGCAACACCTGCATGGAGAAAATCTTTATGTTTTCTTTCTCTAAGATTATTACATGAATCACTGGCTTTTTACAAAAAATTTTGGGGCGTTGGCTTTTCCCCCTAATATAGCACCACCCTCTACGGATTTGATTTGTATTTTTTGTGATTGTGTTTTTGCTATTAAAGGCAGTGGATATTTTAGACTCTAGTACAGGGCTTTTCTTGTACAATTATGGACTAGCCTAGCATTTCATACAAAGCGTGATTTTAAGACCGATAATTTAAAACAGTGAGGGATGCTTGCCAGCTGTGTTTACAGCCGGGGTCCATTTAAAGTTCGGTGTAAATCAGAGTGATATTTTGACTGTAAATTTCTTGAAAAACTACTTTTCCAAAAGGCGTTGCATTTCATATAAAACAAATCAAAAACAGAAAGGCCAGCGCATCATACATATAAAACAATGTTACAGTTTACCAGATACAGCTCAACCCAGTTATAACGCGATCCGTTACAAGGCGAACCCGCTTATAACGCGATGCAAGCGTGGCTCCCATTTTTCGTATTTATAAATACTTTACAACACGATTATTGGTATCTTAAATACTTTATTGTGCAATGCATCCAATTGTACATTATTTCTAATGCAATCCGCTTATAGTACGATGTGATTCTGTGGACCCCATGCACAGCCTTATAAGGGGGTTGAGCTGTATTCTCAATACGAGTAAACCAATCACAGAGTTGGTGATATTTGGGATTTGACCTTTTCACTGCCTCAGACACAAACCAACAGTCAACTGCAATGCGAGGTTTTGTCATTTAGTCTGGTTAAATACACTAGGTGTGTGTGTGTATACACGTGTGTGTATGTGCATATACACACAATCACATGCTCATTATTTGCAGTGCTAAGTTAACAACCGTTTTGGAAGTAAAACTGTTAAGGCTGATGGTAAGGAGTTAGGAGTGGTTAGTAGTTGGAAATCCATTGCTTGTGTTTGATTTAAAGCCCCAACATATTCATCTTGTCTGCTTAATTATGTACCATAAATCTACATTTGCTATTATGAAAAACAATGTCAAGACCAAAAGGGTCAAATGTAACTAACTACAATCATAAAAAATCTCAAAAAGTACAGTATGTTTAAAAACACCTTTCATTTCTTTATGTTTTATTACGGTAACCAAATATTTATGAGGGTTTTATTATCTTTATTCAATCTCTTTTTTACAGCACCACTGTTTGTGGAGTTTCGGATTTACAGGTAAACTGCTTATTTTCTCTTTTCTTGTAATTAAACTAATAATTATGCCATAATTAACAAAACACATAAGGGGAAGCACAATAAGTAACAGGACGCTTTTGGACGGTAACAACTTCTCATTCTGTTCAGGAAACAAATAAGTAACAACTTAACTTCTATGGTGATTGAATCTTTCAAAAGAAATCAATTCCATTAATAGGCTGTTAGGTTTGGTTTTTTTTGCCCACGATGTGGAACTGCCCCTTTAAAAAAGAGTCCCAAATACAGTAGTATTATATCATGTGAAACTCCCCTACCTTTAATTTAATGATAAAACAGGTAGCTGCTGAAACCTATAACTCAAAACATTACACGCTGAAGATCTGAACAATACCAGCTGAAAGTTCAGACAGGGTTGCCATGATATATATTCCCTTTAATAAAAAGCTAAATACTGCTCAACCCTGTTATAGCGCGAATACGTTTCAACGCAAATCCGCTTATAATGCGATGCAAGCGCGGCTCCCAATTTTCCGTATTTATGAAGACTTTACAACACGATTATTGGCATCTTAAATACTTTATTGTACAATGCATACAATTGTACATTATTTCTAATGCGATCCGCTTATAGCGCTATGTGATTCTTTGGATCCCAAGCACAGCGTTATAAGGGGGTTGAGCTGTATTTGGAAATTGGAGTTTTACATGAGTAAACAAAAAAAAAAATCTCTACAAGAGTCGGTAGATTTACCACCAGATTTGAAATAGGGGGGATATAGATATATAATATATTATTAGGCTGCGGTAATTAATACTTTAAATAAGAAAGCAGCTACTGCAATCAGAAGCTGCACAGGTTTTATTTTGTTTATTTTCACTCGGTTGTCACTTTAAGTAGTTGTCCTTAGCGCACTGTTTACCAAAAGTTTACAGAGATAAAAATACATAAACAGAGTACACATACAATTGTACAATGTAATTCTATCCCTTTATACCAATAGACCACATAGTAGCCACACACAAGCACAGAAATGCAACATCCTCTTACATTTCTACACCTACCCACACCATTGTCATACACTCCCCCTCAACATACACCTTTTGTAAAGCGCTGTATACACTGTGGGCGCTTTATAAATTAAGATTTACACACACATGCGCGCACACGCGCACACGCGCACACGCGCACACACGCACACACGCACACACGCACTCCAACATCACAAACATTTAGGGACCAAACACAGTAAGTCATAAATCACATACTGCACAGGGGGAGGGTTAGGCTTCAGTCACAAAGATAACATTTCTAGCTGTCCTGTTTGAAAGTAAATTTCTTGGCTTAATCAATTGTAACATCGCCTGAAGAATATTTGTTTAAGAGATATTATATATATATATATATATACAGTGTTCGACAATTAATGTTAACTACACACCCGTGGCGTGTGAATTTAGGCCGCTGGCGAGTGGATTTAGGCCGCTGCTGCGTCTCTATGAATTTCCCCTGCTCGCGCCAATATATATATATTTTTTTAAATAAATAAGTAATTCCCCTCCCTGATTGGCCTGCCGCGAGGAAGAGGCAATCCCCCGCCCCCCTCCCCGCTTGCTGCCCAGGGCTGGATGACAAGGTAGGCGCTTCCCCTCCGTCCCACGCTCCTTTGGCACCCGCGCGGGCAGGGTAATAGGAGCAGGGAAGAAGGGAAGCAGCCTGGGCGCAAGGGGGGTGCGCGCGCACGCGTTGGAGGGGGGTGCGCGCACACACGTTGGAGGGGGGGCGGCACGTGGAGTTCCCGGCCACGGTGCCCATCAGGAAGGTTGGTGTGGCAGTGCGGCTGTTCCCTGCTCACCACC